>NC_065447.1:238615636-238917551 GCF_917563875.1 Diabrotica virgifera virgifera
TATCAATCGAAGTAAATGAGTCCTTTAGGATATTCAAAAATTGGGTGACACACCCAAAAAACCATGTTCTATTGGTTTTTAAGGATTTTTTTGTGTTTTGGATAGTTTTGCGAGTCTTATTATTTAAATACATCAAACATAAAAAAAATAAAAAATTGATTAAAGTTGTATCGATCTCAAAAATATGATTAACCCCGCAAAAAATTGCAAAAACCCTGAAAAAAGATGGTTTTTTGGGTGGTTTAAAGGTGTTTTGCCCAATTTTTTAATATCTTAAAGGATTCAGTTACTTTAAATCATATATAACCTATAGACCGGGAAGGATCTGTTTTTAGGTGGATGTAAAAGGTGGCATTCGGATTTTTGCGGATAAAGTTAGGTGATAACTTCGTTAATAATAATTGACTTATGCTCCTTTTCAAATATTCCCGGAACATTAATAAAAAAAATAAAATATTTAAAAATTTCGTTTGTTTTTCTACTTTTTTTGCTTATAACTTTAAAACGATTCATTTTATAACAAATTCGAATAGGAATAAAACAAAGATAATTAAATTTTCTATCAGATACGATTGGTTAAAAATGTCTTAATTTAACACCCTTGCTGCAAAATAGCAATAAATATAAAATAAGGGGGCAAAACAAGCCTGTCCTTATTCAATGTTTTTCCATCACTTAGGTTACACTTGGAACCTTCCTAATTCGCTTAGAAAATTTTTGTAATGTGCTAAAACCGTCCACCAAATTTCATTAAAATTGACTTACTAGATTTTGCATAATTTTGCAATCTAAACTTTTTTTAAAAATTAAAATTTTTTAAAATCTTGCACAACAAAAACTAGAACATACAAAGATTTGTCAATTTTTTTACATATAAAGAAGCACTCCACCTATCTAATGCACTTTACAGAATTGGAATCGGATTATTTAAGCAGCCTCAGCAATGTTTTAAAGTTATAAACAATTTTTTGGCTTATAAACAAATTAGTGCTGTGTCCAGGAGGGGGTGCTGCGGGCTCCTTTATTTAGATGGACTTACCCAAGTTTTTTTATGTATTTTGACCAGTAGAACACGAATTTTTTGGGTAACAGTTAATTATTTGCATTGCTAAAAGTTAATTTTTTTATTATTAAACAAAGCTATTTGTTTATAAGCCAAAAAATTGTTTATAATTTTAAAACATTGCTGAGGCCCCTTAAATAATCCGGTTTTAATTATGTAAAGTGCATTAGATAGGTAGAGCACCTCTTTATATGTAAAAAAATTAGCCAACTTCTAAATGGTCTACTTTTTGTTCAAAAAGATTTTGAAAAATTTGAACTTTTTAAAAAAATTTACATTGCAAATTTATTATGCAAAATCTATTAGGTCGATTTTAATGAAATTTGGTAGACCATTTAAGTAAGTTATAAGAATTTTCTAAGCGAATTACCAAGGTTCTAAGTGCCACCAAAGTGGTTAAGAAACATTGAATAACAACAGGCGTATTTTGCCCCCTTATTTTGTATTTATTGCTATATTGCAGAAAAGGTAATACCTTAAGACATTTTAACAAGTCGTATATCATACAAAATTCAATTATCTTTATTTTATTTCTGTACGACTTTGTTCCAAAACGAACCGTTTTAAAGTTATAAGCAAAGAAAGCAGAAAAGTATCGATGTTTTTCGAAATTTTTAAATATTTTAATTTTTTTATTAATGTTCCGGGCATATTTGAGAAGGAGCATAAGTCAATTATTATTACTGAAGGTGTCCCCTAACTTAATCTGCAAAAATCCGAATGCCACCTCTCACATCCAAAAATACACGTTTTTTTACAGATTAGTCCTGGTCTACTATAAATATCGTGATCTAATCTATTTCGACGTCTATTAAATAGAGAAAATCCCTCAAAACCTCTTAAAACTAGTTTTTCGTGTTTTTAAAGGTTGGGCACATCACGGAAAAATCTGAAAAAAAAATCAGAAACTTATTTTTTGACAAAATACACAAAATAACAAAAAATTAGACTTGCATCCATCTCAACAAAATGTTTACACTTTTTTCAAAAACCGAAAAATGCATTTTTAAATTATGTAGGTACACTCAACCTGCGGGTCTATAAAAAATAGACAAATTTTGTAAAAGCTTCAATTATGCGCTTGACTTTTTTGAAATTTTTTAATTGATTTTGCAACCTACCAAAAAATAATAATAAAAACGAAAAAATTACGTTTTGTGGAAAGGGGGAGCGGGTGGTGAGCTAATATTGTGCTGAGTCTTAATTTTTTAATCACATAGAACGTAAAAAAATTAAAAAAATTAAATTCTGGGAGTGAGGACATTTTACATATCTTCGAGACCGAGGCTACCATTTTAAAAAATTGCTTTGTACCGTCTTCTTCGTTCTCTGTGAGCTTTTTATATCTTCTTATAATTTGGACTTTGAAAGTAAACGATACGTGAGTCTCCGCGAGGTTACACAAACAAGCTCCGTCAATCAACCTTCGTTTTGTTTGTGATTGTAGAAACAACATCTTTCGTAACGACCTAATTATACTTAAATTATATACATTTTTTAGATACATATTATATTATACAGTAAGGGTTTTTTCCCTTACTGTACAAGTACATAAAAGCAGCTTGTTCAAATTGTATCATAATACATAAAAACATTAAAGGAACAACACGTCGATACTTAAACTTATAGCAGTATAATTTTTTTTCTAATATGTTTATATTATTTTTAGCCTGTACCTCATACTCCTCCACACGGCTCCCCAAGACAAGACCAAGACAACGGCATCGAAAGCCAGAGGCCTAAATTCGTTGCCGTGACCACGTTGGAAGACGTCCAAGCCGTAAGATGTGCCGAATTCCATCCGGGAGGACAACTCTACGCCGTGGGTTCGAATTCGAAAACCCTGAGAATATGTGCACATCCGAAACTTTTGGACATCAGGTCAGTTTACCTACTTATACAGGGTGTCCCGAAAAGATTGGTCATAAATTATACCACAGATTCTGGGGTCAAAAATAGGTTGATTGAACCTCACTTACCTATATACAATAGTGCACACAAAAAAAGTTACAGCCCTTTGAAGTTACAAAATGAAAATCGATTTTTTTTCATATATCGAAAACTCTTAGAGATTTTTTATTGAAAATGTTCATGTGGCATTCTTATGGCAGAAACATCTTACAAAAAAATTAAAGTGACATTTGTGCACCCCATAAAATTTTATGGGGTCTTGTTCCTTTAAACCCCCCCAAACTTTTGTGTACGTTACAATTAAATTATTATTGTGGCACCATTAGTTAAACACAATGTTTTTAAAACTTTTTTGCCTCTTAGTACTTTTTCGAGAAGCCAGTGTTTATCGACATATTTTGAATATTTGTCGAATCCACCACACATCTTACAAAAAAATTAAAGTGACATTTGTGCACCCCATAAAATTTTATGAGGTCTTGTTCCTTTAAACCCCCCCAAACTTTTGTGTACGTTACAACTAAATTATTATTGTGGCACCATTAGTTAAACACAATGTTTTTAAAACTTTTTTGCCTCTTAGTACTTTTTCGAGAAGCCAGTGTTTATCGACATATTTTGAATATTTGTCGAATCCACCACATATTTGTATATGGTTAAGTATGATTATTTATAGAGACCTGTTAATAATCTGAAAATTTATTTATAATTTACATTTTAGGTATATTTTGAAAACGAAGCCACATCTCCATAAAAGGTGACTTGTCAAAAAAAGACTAAGAGGCAAAAAGTTTTAAAAACACGGTGTTTAAATAATGGCACCACAATAATAGTTTAATTGGAACGTACACAAACATTTGGGGGGTTTAAAGGAACAAAACCCCCATAAAATTTTTATGTAAATATATTAAAAAAGAAGCCGCATCTCGATAAAAACTGGCTTATCGAAAAAATACTAAGAGGCAAAAAAGTTTTAACAACGGTGTGTTTAACTCATGGTACCACAATATTGAATTAATTGGAACGTACACAAAAGTTTGGGGGGTTTCAGGGAACAAAACCCCCATAAAATTTTTATGAGGTAGACAAACTTCACTATAATTTTGTTTTAAGATGTTCCTGCCATATGAATGATACATGTCGATTTTCAATAAAAAATCTCTAATAGTTTTCGATATATTGAAAAAAATCGATTTTCATTTTGTAACTTCAAAGGACTGTAACTTTTTTTGTGAGCACATTTGTACTAAGGTAAGTTAGGTTCAATCGAACTATTTTTAACCCCAGAATGTGTGGTAAAATTTATGATCAATATTTTCGGGAGACCCTGTATACATTTCTCCAAGAAATTAACGCACCACCTTAAAAATAGGTCATTTTTAATGTCTCGAATTGTATACCCGGTGTACCAATCAAACCGTGATTTTTTCTCAAAGTTCGCGTGACCCTGTGGAATATTCTAGCATTTATAAAATATTGAAATTAAAACCCATCTGTAGCCTCATGTTTTCTTAACATTCTATTTTTTGATTCATTCACTTATGTTGGATAATAAAAAAGTTAGGTACCGTAAAGTGAGGCTACTTTGTGACACATGTGGTTACTTTGTGACAGTGGCCTCTAAAGATAAACTTATTAACTTGGCCGAGCCATTAGAAATCCTGGAATAATTAAAATGTTTTATTTCAATAGTAGACTATGTGCACTATCTAAGGAACAATAACCAAAGTTCCTAGTGCAACTTCGCTCGTCATGCCACAGCTGATTTGATCATCGTCAAAACAGGTGATTTTAGATTGGCGTGAAAACTTTGACTTTTGAAGAAGAATTTTTAGAAGATATTTCTAGTTCTAGTTTAGAATTCACAGTTAGAATTCCATATAAATATCGCAGAAAAACTTACGTGTCACAAAGAAACCCCCACCCATGGGGCGAGTTTGTGACAACTTTTTTTGACATTTTCTTGATTTCTATAACATATAGCGCGTTCTAGTTTTCACTGAACATAGAGGAAAGATTGAGCTTTCAGGTAATATTTTTAAAATTATAATAAACCGAAAGTTTATGTACTATATCATCACAAAACCTAAAAAAGTGTCACAAAGTAGCCTCACTTTACGGTACTTTAACAACTAGTTTTTCGTTAATACAGGGTGTTTTTATATAAGTATGGCAAACTTTAAGGGGTAATTCTGCATGAAAAAACAATGACAGTTTGCTTTATAAACATATGTCCGCAAATGTTTCGTTTCCGAGAAAGGGGGTGTTGAAATTTTTCTTACAAAGTGACGATTTATATATTGCTCTAAAACCGGTTAAGATATGCAAATGAAATTTGGTAGGTTTTAAGAGGTAGTTCTTGTACATTTTTTGATATACAATTAAGAATTTTATACTCACCATTGGCGCACATCAGCGTTAGTGAATATTGAACTAGAGTACTAGAGTATTCAACTAATGCATTCTTCATTCTTAGCTTAATTTCGGTATAGTTTATTTCGTGAATCGAATAAATTTGATATTTTATGAAAATTGTGTTTTAGGGAAGACCACGAAACCTACCAGCCAACAGTGCTCTTCAAACGAACCAAACACCACAAAGGTTCCATCTACTGTCTGGCATGGTCTCCAATCGGCGACCTGATGGCCACCGGCTCCAACGACAAGACAGTCAAATTGATGCGATTCAACGCCGATACCAACAATTTGGAAGGTGACGAGATCGAGCTAACCATGCACGATGGTACCATTAGAGATCTGTGTTTCTTAGAGGATCAATCGAATAAATCGAGCCTGTTAATCAGCGGTGGTGCTGGAGATTGTAAGATTTATGTTACTGATTGTGCTACTGGAACTCCATTCCAGGCTCTTAGTGGACACACTGGTAAGTTCTGTTATAAGATATATTTTGCTAAATTTAGTGCATATCTATGTATTTCTGTAGAACTTATGACTTCAATACGGTCTAACTGTTTGATACTACAAATAAATTTGAAGCAGGTAGAATACGTTCTTGTATATGTATTATCCTCATATGTACCTTCGTGATTATTTTAATTTGAAAGACACTAAAAATTATATGCCTACCTTTTTGAACCATCAAAAACCCAATTCGAAGAGTATAGTGGCATTTAAAATGTGAATCTACCGCACATCGCACAATTCGATACTAGGACTTAAAATAAAAACTAGACTCCTATACAAAGGCAATTCTCTGGATTCTACCAAGCATGTCGACGACTCAACATGAACATATCCGCGCACAAAACAAAATGCATTACCATTGCGAAATATCCAATTAGATGCAAGCTCGTGGTAGAGGGGGAACGCATAGAACAGCTAAACCAGTTCAAATATCTAGGTATAGATTTATCAAGTTATCAAGAAACGTAAAGAGAAAAAAAAAGAATGTGTGTGTACTTTATACGCACGTAAGAAGTTATATTTCTATTATATGATTTCTTAAAAATAAATATACTTTAAACAGTTTAAAATAAAAACCTTATTTTGTAAAAGGTATATGTATTTAAAATCCCTAAAAAGGGCTATATCACAAAACGTTTTCGGAATCAATATTCCATCATCAGTGTTATCACAGGTTTACATGCTTTAAGCCACCAAAATGTACGGGTAAAAACCCTTAAATTGATTTTAAACAGTTGGGGTTACATTATGTTATCTGATTTTGAAGGATGTTAAAAATATTTCCGGATTAACCCCTGGCATCACATGACATCAACCATATTGGTTGGAAAATTGTAGGTAGAACCTTACATGCCAGAGTTTAGGTGACAACTCTGGCAGAGGTGACAAACAACTTTAGGTGACAAACTGGCAGAGTTTAGGTGACAGTTGTCACCTAAACTCTGCCATGTAAGGTTTTAGCTAAAATTTTCCAACCAATATGGTTGATGTCATGTGATTTCAGGGGTTAATCCGGAATATTTTTAACATCCTTCAAAATCAGATAACATAATGTAACCCCAACTGTTTAAAATCAATTTAAGGGTTTTTACCCGTACATTTTGGTGGCTTAAAGCATGTAAACCTGTGATAACACTGATGATGGAATATTGATTCCGAAAACGTTTTGTGATACAGCCCTTTTTAGGGATTTTAAATACATATACCTTTTACAAAATAGGGTTTTTATTTTTGTGATTTATGGTATACAGCCAGTAAAGGAATTTTTCCTTGTGATATTTTTAAACAGTTTGTTTTAATTTTTTTTAAACACCAAACTAATTTTATGCTTACCGCTTTCAAAAAAATAAAAAAAAAAGTTAAGGATTGCTCCGGATTCGAACTCAAGACCTCTCGATCTCTGGCCGAATGCTATACCAAATACGCTACGAGGACTGTGTCTGTATCGGTTCGGACATACCTAATGACAATTCACGGTAACAAACAGACAAGATAATAAATATACAATAAAATGTTTTAATAATACTCATCTTACTCCTGATGAAGACAGATCCAAAGACACAAAAATTATAATAAATATATTTACTAAAAACACTAATATATTCTTTTCACACCTTTTCTTTCACTGATATATTTATGCATAACTTGAAAGATTCAGCAACTAAACGCCATACTGTCTGTGTGCGCATGCGCGCAGTATTATGAAATTTTACTCTCAATCGCGCCTAAAGAAGTATAACTTCAAAAAATACAGAGAAAGATCTTCAATACGGTTGTCCGACCAAATAAAGGACATGACTGGTTACTCATTCTTTGAAGCAAAACAACACCCACAGGAGGGAAATAATTGGACAGAAATAGTCAAACAAATGACATGACACCACTACATCCTTACGAAGGGGAAGAGATAGAGGAGGTTGACATGCCAACTTATCGGTTTACATTTTATTTTGACCAGCTATAAAAATAACAATTTTCTTTTTTCCAGGTCACATCTTGTCCCTATACACATGGGGAGGTGCTATGTTTGTGAGTGGTTCCCACGACAAGACAGTCCGTTTTTGGGATCTTAGAACTAGAGGTTGTGTCAACGTGGTGACCCCTATCACGGTACCGGGTAGTAGACAAGGTTCACCGGTAAGTACTTAAATATTCTGAGTATTTCAAAGACAATCTACAAACTTTTTTGGTTGGCTGAGACAGGTTTTTTATATTTTCGTTGGAGGGGGAGGGGGTAAAATAATTGCTAAAACGTCTTTCGAAAATGACGAAAATTCTCGTTTTTTAAAATTTATCTCAGCGAGTACCAATGAGTACCAAAACTTTCTAATAATCCATATCTTTTTAGGTTTCTACCCTTTGTGTGGATCCTTCTGGTCGTCTCCTGGTTTCAGGACATGAAGACAGCTCCTGTGTATTATACGATATTAGAGGAGGAAGGAATGTTCAGTGTTTCAAGCCTCATTCCTCTGACGTCAGGTCGATAAGGTTTTCTCCATCGGCCTATTACCTGCTGTCTGCTGGATACGACAACAAATTGGTGCTGACAGATTTACAAGGTACTACTTAGTAATGATTATACTAAAATTCAATAAGCTATGCAGGAGATGTAATCATTAGTTGACAGCGTTTTCGTCATCAGCAACACAGAGATGGTTATTTCGTTCAATTTTTGAATATTTTTGGGTAACAGTTACTTGTATAATCGCGTAAAACATTCATTAATTAAATTAATAGGATTATTTTTTCAACTAAATCGTTGTTTACATGCCCTGCATCACTTATTGAAATTTGGTATTAAATTAGCTAACATCCAATCCCGTAAGTATTACGATACGTGGTAATTCAATGCATGTTCAATGCAAGTACAGAAAGAGAATATTCTTTCGTATATCGGTGGTTAATACAAAACCATGCCGCCATTCACTGATTAGTGCCATCTGGATTCTATCGAAGCAACCTACTAGCTTGACTTCTTTGTCCCTTTCTTTAAGGGCACTAAAAGTCACTGAAGTGACGCTACTCTTGTGATTTTTATAACAATGCATTCAAAGCAATTTTGTGTGTTGATTTGTCACTATTATTTGATGGGACAAATTAATACCGTCCAAATACCGAGACCCTGCTCCATTGATTACAATCATTACAACAATGGTTTGCTGAATTCAAACGCAAGCGTACCAACACCAATTATGCTGAGCGCTTCGGAAGACCGACTGATGCAGTTATTCCCGAAAACATCGAAAAAATACTGAAAATTTTTATGGTAAACCTCAAAGTTAATTTTGCAAGAAAAAAACTGACACTCTTAAGTTATCAAAGGGCAGCATTTTGACTGTTATATATAAACATTTAAAAGAGCGGAGGCGACATTAATGCTGACCAGACGCACACATGGAAAAACATGGGGACTCTGTCCGAAAATGGCATACTGGACATATACAACGATAGTGAGACCCATGATAACATATGCATCCTTGGTATGGTGGACAAAGATGCAGCAAAGAACCGCTATAAACAAGATAAGCAGGATACAAAGACTTGCATGCTTGGGAATAACGGGAGCAATAAAAACAACACCGACGGCGGCACTGGAAACCCTGTTAGACCTACCCCCTCTTGATATATTTATCAAAGGGGAAGCGAGGATGGGAGCATACAGGCTGCAAGGAAAACCAAGGGATAAATACGAGAACCTTGGGCATAATCAGATTTGGTACCAAGGTGGGGTAAGTATATCTGATACATACACTGACCACATGGTACCAAAATACACATTTAATAGGAACTTCGGAATAGAAATCAATGACCGAAGGGAGTGGAACAGCATCAGTAGCAAAATCAGGGGAACGATCTGGTATACGGACGGATCAAAAACCGATGAAGGCACTGGAGCCGGTATTTTTAGTAAAACAGAGAATGTAGGACTCAGTTTCTCACTAGGAACATACACAACTGTGTTTCAAGCGGAAATGTACGCAATTCTGTAGTGTGTCACAATGAACAACTTGAGGGCCTATGAAAATAGACGGATCAATATACTCACAGACAGCCAAGCATCACTGAAGGCACTAATGAGCCCGAAAGTGACGTCAAGGCTGGTATGGGAATGCCGGCAAGAACTGGAAGAACTGGCCGAAAGAAATAGTGTAACTCTATTCTGGGTGCCAGGGCACACCGGGATAGACGGTAATGAGAAAGCAGATGAGCTGGCAAGGAACGGTTCATCAACTTCATATTTTGGCCCAGAACCTGCTCTAGGAGTACCTAAAACAATAATTAGGGGACAAGTCAGGGAATGGGTCAAAAACAAACACAAAGAATACTGGGGGAACGTACCTGGTCAGCGACACGGGAGGCCCTTAATAAGGGAACCCTCAAAACGGAGAGCTGAGGAACTAATAAAATTACATAGGAGTCAGCTCCGCATAATTACAGGTCTTCTCACGGGTCACTGTGCCCTGAAAGGGCACCTGAATAGAATTGGGCTGTACGAAGGGAACCTTAACTGCAGACTGTGCATTAGGAGAACTAAAACAGCATATCATGTATTGTACGAGTGTGCGGCTTTGGATCACAAGAGGCAGGCTATTTATGGACAACCAAAATTAAGTCCAGCAGAATATGCCACCCAACCCATGCTAGGGATGTACAATTTGGTACGTGGAGCTTGTGGATTGGGTGACATAAAAGGTAGGATGGTTGGCACAATAAGCCCATGAGGCTGCAGTGATATCGGAGACATATGTCAGACGACCACCAAAAAAAAAATATAAACATTTAGGTAAGGGAAAGCTGTTTTGTAAATGTGTGCTGCGTTTTCTCATACCAAAAACAACAACGATATGATGACTCTCGGTGCTGTTTGGACATGTTTCATCGGAATAAGTCGGAGTTTTTGCGTCGGTATTTCATAATGGATGAAACATGGATCCATCACTTCACTTCGGAATCAAATCGGCAATCATCTGAGTGGACAGGACCGGAGAAAGCCGTCCAAAGCGAACAAAGACTCATCAAACCTTCGGCAAGGTCATGGTCCTGTATTTTGGGAACTCGCGAGGAATTATTTTCATTGACTACTTAAAACATGGAGAAACAATCAACAGCGACTACTATATTGGTTTTTGGAGCATTTGAAGACCGGAATCGCAAAGAAAAGATCTCAGTTGTTGAAGAAAAAATTGTTGTTTTACCATGACAATGCACCGTGTCACAAAACGATAGCAAAAAAACAGAAATTCGGCTTTGAATTGCTTCCACACCCACCGTGTACTCCAGATCTGACTCACAGCTGGAACTTCACGATACGATACAATATCGATACTTTTTAAGTATTGAGTATTGTATTGGTTATGCCAATGAAATATCGTATCGTGTATCGATATCGGCAATACTTTCTTATAAAAATATCGTACTGATATTGATTTCAATACGATATCGATACAATACTCTATAAAATATCGACATAAAAAGAATTAAATTAATAAAAAAAAACGGTTCTTTCTTCATTTATCACTTATTAAAAAAATCTCTTAAGATATACAAGAAATAGGATAAATTACATTGTAACCTCAAAAATATTATTCTTTAAAGAGCTTTTCATTCATCTGTTCACACAAATTAGTTCATTGATATTTTTATCTTTTAAAAAGCATCTTTTATTCCTTAGTATCAGCGCTGCTTCAGAAAAAAGCCGCTCGACTGGTACGTACGTCGCTTGGACACTCAAAATATCCCTAGCCAACCGACATAAAATGGGGAAAACACTACTATATGATTTCCACCATAATAAAATATTTTTGTCTGGTCCAGGTCTTGGAGATTGCAAGTAGTTTTCAATTTTCTTTTCAAAGACATCGATATTATCTGATGATTTTAAAAATCAAATTGATTGACTTGTTGGGTTCATAGTCCTTCTCTCTCGCACTAATGGAGAGCATACGCGCTTGTGCGCCTTATAATTCTTATATTTTAACTGTATAATAGGCCTCATGCAGCATTAACGTGGCATTTTATTTTTTTTTTCTCAATATCGATATTCTCAATAATATCGAAGCAAGCGTATCGACAATATAAGAGTATTGTATTGATTTCAAATAATGAGTATTGTATAGATATTGTTATTGCTTAGGTATGTACTGTATCGGTATCGTATTGGTTTTCGATACGATGTCAATACAACATCGATATTTTTATCGAATATCTTTTTTCCGATCTTAAAAACATGCTCCATGGCAAGAGATACCGCTCCGATGACGAAGTATTCGCCGAGACTGAAGACTATTTTGAAGGCAAAGATAAATCGTTTTACATGGGCGGCATCTAAAAATTAGAAAAGCGTTGGAATGATTGTATCGCCGCTAAAGATTATTTTGATGAATAAACAATAATTTTGGCAAGAAACTATTGTTTTACTAGTTAGGCCCGGAATTTTACTCAGATTTCAAATTTCTTATCTTTATTTCCAAATATTATCACTTTTGCTTAACGTATGGTCCTAAAGTTTTGGGAAAAATTTCAAAAGCATATAACTCTGACCACAATAATCTTATATTTTTATTAAATTATTCAACAGTTTAACTTAACTATCCTTATTATAAATCAAAATTCAAATGACAGACAAGGGACCATTATTTTCGATTTGCCTAATAATTCCCCTGACACGTTGCATCATCCTTTGGACGACCTCGGCGTCAATTTCTTTAATTTTTGTATATATGCGGCGTCTTAACTGTTCCTGATTTTGTGCTTCCCATCCGTTATTATAGACTTTCCGACTTAATATTGCCCAGAACTCTTCAATTGGACGAGCCTGAGGTAGGTTGGGGGGATTGTCTGCTTTCGGTACAAAGGTAATGTTGTTAGTTTCGTACCAGTCCCTTGTGATCCTCGCGTAATGACATGAAGCAAGATCTGGCCAAAAGACTATTTGATCATTTGCATGATGTGTGTTCACAAACTAAAGCAATTTAGAGAGACATCTTTGAATATAAATATTTGCGTTTAAGGCTTCGCCTCGAACAACACCAATGTAGGGCTGTGAGATAAAGCCAGCCTCAGAAATTGCACACCATACCAAAATTTTGTCCTCAAATTTTTTCTTACTTTTGAATTTTATTTCATCAGGTACATTTTCGTAATCGTTCGTGTAAAACCCATCGTTACCCTTCATCTCAGAGTTGGACAAAGTAAATTATTTTTCATCGTCCATCACGATCAACTTGTTGACGAAATGCACTCGCCTTAACGCGCGGCAATATCTCGGAATTCTCTCTAATTGATCCTCTGTGTATTTTGGAGCTTTCCTTCTTTTCCGGTAGATAATATTGTTACTCGATAGGGTCCTGTATACTGTAGTTTTTCCAATATAGTTTTCGCTGTGAGACCCCAATTTTTTTTCTTAGCTGCTTCAATCAGTCTTGCCTCTCTTATATGGTTCAAAATCCGCGGTCGGCCACTTTTACGCAAATTAACACATGGTATTAGTCCAGAAAGCCACTGCGCATCCGCTAGGAAAAATATTCTAATTCGAATTTTTTGCACAATCTTACTCAAAAAGGACTCTTTTTAACAAATTTGCATGTTGCTAGGACCAAAAGGTGGTCAAAAATTTTTTAAACGTTTTTTTTTTTGTTTTTTTCCTAAAATTATTTTTTTTTGCATGAAAAAAAGTTTTTTTAGGTTTTTTGGATCATTCCAAACAGAAAAGGTCTTTAGTGACTTTTCTCTAAAAATGATAGTTTTTGACATATAAGCGATTAAAAATTGAAAAATTGCGAAATCGGCCATTTTTAACCCTCAAAAACTATGTGAAAAGCTAAAAATTTGAATGTTACCAAGGTAGGTAGATATTCTTTAGACATCTATTGATGAAATCCCGAAGAGTTTTTTGCAATACAATATTCAAAACTCCTTTGTTTTTTAATTGCTAATCAAGCGTGCGCGACACTATTTTCCACCGACAGTATGGTGCAAATGAAAGGAATAAATTCGTTATTTCGTAAACCGGCGACCTTAAGGAAAAATCCGGAAACAGCTCGATTTTTATTTTTAAGTCATGATATTGTGGCATATATGGTATACTAGTGATGTCATCCGTCTGGGCGTGATGACGTAATCGATGATTTTTTTAAATGAGAATACGGGTCGTGTGGTAGCTCATTTGAAAGGTTCTTCAATTCTCTATTCAGTAATGTAAACATTTATATAATTATTTATACAGGGTGTCCTTCTACTTCTTTTTTTGTCAAATAATTTAATTTAATAAAAATCTTTTGGATACCCTGTATAAATAATGATGTAAATGTTTATATTACTGAATAGAGAATTAAAGAACCTTTCAAATGAGCTAGCACACGACCCCTATTCTTATTTAAAAAAATCATCCATTACGCCATCACGTCCAGATGGATGACGTCACTAGTATACCATATATGCCACAATATCATAACTTAAAAATAAAAATCGACCTGTTTCGGGATTTTTCCTTAAAGTCGCCGGTTTATGAAATAACGAATTTATTCCTTTCATTTGCACCATACTGTCGGTGGAAAATAGTGTCGCGCACGCTTGATTAGCAATTAAAAAACAAAGGAGTTTTGAATATTGTATTGCAAAAACCTCTTCGGGATTTCATCAATCGATGTTTAAATAATATCTACCTACCTTGGCAACATTCAAATTTTCAGTTTTTCACATAGTTTTTGAGGGTTAAAAATGGCCGATTTCGCAACTTTTCAATTTTTAATCGCTTATATGTCAAAAACTATCAATTTTAGAGAAAAGTCACTAAAGACCTTTTCTGTTTGGAATGATCCAAAAAACCTAAAATAACTTTTTTCCATGCAAAGAAAAATCATTTTAGGAAAAAACAAAACAAAAACGTTTAAAAAATTTTTGACCAACTTTTGGTCCTGGCAACATGCACATTTGTTAAAAGGAGTCCTTGTTAAGTATGATTGTGCAAGAAATCCGAATTAGAATATTTTCCCTAGCGGATGCGCAGTGGCTTTCTGGACTATATCCCTTCTTCACATTCTCTGATTGTGCGATAAATTGTCGATTTGCTTATGTTTTGATCTCAATAAATATTAAGAATATCTCGTTTCGACATTCGCCCAACCATATTATAAACACCTCGACGAATATCAATTTTATAAGACATTGTGCAGAGCACAAACCAAAATATTCTGCTTTGTTTATTAAATGTCAATAACTGATGACATTTAAATTCCAAGGCCTTCTTTGTTAAATGCATTTTGCTTCTCAATCAGACCAGGTGAAATTTTTCCCAAAACTTTAGGACCATACGTTAGCATTAAAAAAGCATGCAATAGCATACTGAAATTAAAACCCAACTATAGGCTCATATTTTCTTAGCATTATGATTTTTTATTCATTCACTTATATTGAATAATATAAAAGTTAGGTACTTTTTTTAACTAGCCATGTTCTTCATCAATACAGAATGTTTTTAAATAAGTAAGGCAAACTTTAATGGGCAATTCTGCACGAAAAAGTAATGACAGTTTGCTTCATAAACGTTTACTTTATAAATGCTTCGTTTTCCAAATAGCGGGTGTTGAAATTTTTCTTACAAACTGACGATTTATTTATTGCTCTAAAACCGGTTGAGATATGCAAATGAAATTTTGTGGGTTTTAAGAGGTAGTTTTAACTTTAGTTAGTTAGAACATAGGCAGGTATCACTTAAGGTCCGGTTTCACCAACAACAAATAAATCAATGAATTGCTATTCGACGAATAAAATTTATTAGACGTTTAAGTTTACATTTTGTTTCAATATAATTCTTCACATTCTCTGATTGTGCGATAAATTGTCGATTTGCTTATGTTTTGATCTCGATAAATATTGTTCGTTTCGACATTCGCCCAACCATATTATAAACACCTCGACGAATATCAATTCCTATCTATACGAGTGCTTCGTAAGTCCGCGAACGTTTTTATTTTAAATATTTATAAAAATACAGACAATATTTAACATATTTTTTGTTTTAGGAGACCTCACTTTACCTTTACCCAGTGTCGTAGTGGCTCAACATCAAGATAAAGTAATCTCAGGACGTTGGCACCCTGCGGAGTTCTCGTTCTTGTCCACGTCTGCCGATAAGACGGCCACCTTATGGGCTTTACCTCCAGTCTAATTTTTGTATCATTTACATCCTCTGTTAATATTAAAAGTCTGAATTAACAAATACTCATTAAATTAATGGCACTTTCGCACATTAATATTTATTTTTGTGAATTGGAACGATATTATTTGGAAGTTTTTTGTTAATAATTAAAAAAAAACGAATTTAAACTGTTTTGAAGTAAAAGAACGGGTATTTCAACCTACTGGCTCTTGATCAAAAATGTTTTATACTTCTTAGTTTGAAATATAAATCGGGTTATTTCTGTTTTTTGATTCTTATTCAATACAGTACAATTCCTCTTAACTGATTACCTGGGGGATACATATTATTATGGGAATAGAAGTACCATGTATCTAAAAGACTCATTCATATTCGTGTAAAATTACATAAACAAGGGATCATTTCATAAAAGAGGTAGATCCCTAGTTTATGGATGTTCACACCTCGTACAATATATAACGATGTAGGGCATTGTTTGTCCTTGATATGGGTTGGCCAGCAGGAATACCTACACTTATTTACCCATCAGTACTTTATTGGTTGTTCAATACAGTAGTTGTTGAATATGAATAGTACTCAACTGTTGACGGCACTCATCATCTATTACCCTAGGCGGCGGGCAACCCCAAATCTAACTGAATAACTCGCCATCTATTAATAATAATCCCCGTATTATTTCGCGTGTATCTATTTATTAGATCGATATGTTTGTATACATTTTCACTTTCATTTCTATGTCAAGTTTATATGTACATATGATATAATAATATGCTTACTCGGCAGAAGTCACCGTGTCATCAAAATGCGTATCGTAGTAAACATTGATCGTCTGTTTGTTATTTAACATTCTATATAAATAATATCGTAATACAATATTGTATTAACAGTACAATACAATAGCAAGTATTTCGTATTTTAAAAGGATTTTAGAATTATCTGAAATATTGTACTCCGCTGAGCTAAATGTTAATGAGTCTCTTAGATAGCTGGTACCACTATACTATTTTTTTTTCTTCTGATATTGGAAATTTTTTGAAACCGTACCAGGTTGAACCATCCCTTGGGATAGCTGGCGTGTGTTGGATTCAGAGTAGAGGAGTACATCCGAGCCCAGTTCCCTCTAGAAGGAGGTCCTGCAAATGGATGTCTTCCTGTTATACTGCCTACCAACTAAAACCCCCTTTCCTACTTGTGCGCATTGTACTGTCGCACGTGTCGTACTCCGAAAGGGATATGAACGTTCTAATTCAATGAACTCAGTGGCATTCACGACCAAGTCCAGTCAGAATGATCAACAATTCATGTTCCAGAATTGGACCGCATATTGTTTGGATAATCTGGATTCATCCAGAGATATTGCTACAATTATAATATGTAGGTAGCTTTTTCTGAAAGATGGCATATTCTTTATATTAATATTAACTTGAAATTCGGCAGACCACCTGCAGAATTTCACTCACAATAACTCAATTACTTAACGTATCCATAGTGAACCTGCTGAAGCTTCTCTGAAATGGCCACTGTTGTTTCTTGACCTCTTGGCTGCTGCTCAAGATACCTTTATCTTGCACAAGATACGGAGGATGACTTTTCTTTGTTTGTATTCTCGGAATGTCTACTGATTTGCACTGCTTCACGATTTTTTCTATAAAAACTAAAGATTTTTGAAAATACTTGAGTCTTTTGAATAATATTGAATGGCTGGTTTCTTGGAAGGAAATTTTCTACCATTACATAATGGAAGAAAAAAACCACAAATAATGCATTGTTAGGCTCTTGTGTACATTTCGCTTCAGTTATACGGAACTTCTTCATGAATAAGATATAATGTTTCTCTTCTAGATTTTCCTGCCGCTCTTCTCCAAAAATCCATTTCCGTTGCTCTGGGCTTTGCCATGTTCTTTCTTTGAGTGATAATATTTACTATAGTTTCATAATATCTTCTTTTTATTTTCTTTGCTGATAAACTGGTCCCATAAAATGCTGTTTAATATTGTAAAGGCTTTTCTACCTGCCGTATTTCTTTCCCTTGTGACTCTGTCGAATGTTTCATCGTGCGAAATATTGATACCTAGATATTTGTAGTCATAGCAATGCTTTAGCGTGGTTCTGTCGTCTAATGTGAGATTTTTTGTTGTCCTCGAATCCAGAAGTATTCGGTTTTATTTTTATTGACTTATTTATTTTTATTGAAAAAAAATTCCTACAGTCACTCAATTACACAACGTGCCCACAGATGACACATACATCTTCTGAAATTACTCTGCAATGGTCCTTATGTACCTAACCAATCGTTTTCGTCATCGACCATTTCTGCGGTTCTTGGGCTTGTGAAGATAACTGTTACCTTGCTCCCAATCTCTTTTGGCATGTTCTGGAGGAAGTATAGAGTTTTTTCTAGAAAGAATATTCAATATGCAATCCTTGACATCTGCCAATGAATGATGTGTAAAAAAATCTTGTATGATAATTGATTCGGCTTTTAACAGAGTGACCAGTTTGTCCAATGTATACGTGGCGACAGGAACATAGAATATACATCACAAGAAGAAAGGAGCGGCGGTGAATCTTTGAGAACTAGGAAAAATTCAGAAATTTCTTTGGATGATCGGACAGTGAGTCTTTGTCAAAAGTTTGCCGATTATGCAATAAAATGAAACACGATTTTATTATCCAGCTACAAGAATCATCTAATCTCGCACTTGACAGTTTGTTTTTCGCCTCTGAGTCTTGAATTAACGTACATACAGGTCGTCCAAAAGAGAAATCATTTAATCAATGAATAATCTATTGTAAATAACCCGTTCTTTTGAAAAAAAAAATACTTTTATAGAAAAGTATAAGGTTTAATTTTAGTAATTTGCTTAATTTCTATTTGAAACAAAATTAACTAAACACAAACTAAAAAAAGTATTTCTAAACCAAGCATACCGATAATATCGAAGAAGAAAAGGAAGAGATATAGGAAATAAACGACAAGGAAACTCAATTAATTTTGAATAATACTTTTGTTTGAGAGACTAGCATAGGTGCTGTTTTTGTAATATTTGATTTTGTGAGTACATAAGTGACACACGCTGATATTAGAAGTAACTGTCAAATATATTTCTCATAAATATTGGTACATTTAATATTATTGACTTCTAGTAGATGAAAAAAATTATTTAAACGTGTAACACTTAACAATTGTTACCCCTTTGTCTGGGTTAGTTTATTTTGTTATTTATTGAACATTGCTGTAGGACGTGAAGCCTACCGGAAGCGTAGTATTGTTAGAATTTGAGAAGACAAACGTTAAATCGACAAAATATGTATATGTAGGTATTTAAAGAGAATATTTCAATATGTGGATTTATTTTGTTAGTGTTGACCATAATTTTAACTTTAATATATACGTACATATATTTAATGCAATAACTGTATATATTTTCTTACTTATTTTTAAGCTTTTTGTAAAAGAGACTAAAATGACTATTGTATTCGATGTTTTTTGCTTTTAATGTTAATTCAAAAAAATTTACTGTATGTTATAATATACTTGAATGGTTACAGAATTTTTAATAATAATAATATATTATAATAGTTGAGTTTGTTTTTTTTTGTTCTCCTTTTTCATTCAATGGCAGCTATCAGTGGCGTGCTGGCCATATAAATGAATCGGTGCAATCACCGAGAGGCCGCGGCCTCTTGAGGCCGGTCAAAAAATTTTAGATGCAACAAAAAAAATATTTTTTAATGTCTAATCGAATGTTAATTTTGCTAATAATACTAATAAAACATTTCAAAAAATTTAAATTTTTTTTAATCGTAAAATACAGTTGAAGTAGATGAATAAGATTTATTTTCATACGTACAAGTATATTTATGGTTTTCCAATTTCCTTCAAACATATAGGTATGTACCTACTCGGCTAGATAAAAAATGGAAAAACGTCTTGCACATTTTTGACCGAATTATTGAAAGTATTAAAAAACGATTTGATCAAAACAAATCGTTTTATGGTGATAAATAAAATAACACTCTACATCCTAGAAATCTTGATACAATAAAAAATGGTATACCTTTAACGGCATTTAAATCATTTACGTACTGAAAAATTAAGAAATTTTTATCCTACTATATCTGCGTTTGAGATAGTAGATAGCATTTAGAGAAGAACTCGTGGATTTTGCTGCTAAATGGATTTTATTAAAAAATAGGATTTTGCAAAATACTGAAATTATTATAGAATATCGAGTTAATGATGAATATGTTCAGAAAATATGAAGCGATATTAATCTAAGTGATAATGAACATGTAGTGACAAATATGACAATGTTGTTGATATCGTGAAAACTTCACCTCCGTGTGGTACTAAAAAGTGTAAAGATTATACAGCTTGTTGTTACGCAAGTACAGCTTATATCAGGGTGCTTATCCAAATTTAAATAGTATAAGCATTTATTAACTTTTTGAGTGATACAAGTATCTTGCGAAAGAAGCTTTTCATATTCAACGTTTAAATAAATCAAAAATCGGTTAAGAAATACTTTAATATGGGCCATTCCACGAACATACGTTTGTTTTGGATTACTTCGACAACGAATATTTTACTGTGCAACATAAGAAGTACGAAAGTAAATGGCGCTAATAATTATTCCAATAAACAACAATGTAATTTGCAATTTACTTTCGTTCTTCTTATTTTGCACAGTAAAATATTCGTTGTCGAAGTAATCCAAAATAGGCGTATGTTCGTGGAATAGGGTATACAAGATCCCTTGGAAACATTATTTATGCTAATGACTATAGAAAAAGAAGCTTTGTATTAGCTTAAAAATGATGAAATTTGACAAATTTGCTCAAAAGCCTACTTTAATGCAGAAATTATTGATCGAGAGTTAAATAATTATTTAATAAAATAATTGCAAAAGAATGTTTTGATTATTGCGTTGTATTAACATTTTAAATATTGTTAAATTAAACTAAACTATTATTGTTAAATTAAACTATTTGCACTGTACTTGTATTTGTACTCTCTTGTATAATTGATTTACTAAAATTCAACTTAATACATAATTGAAAAATTCTCAAAATTTTATTTTACTTTTAACTTAATTACATCAAATTCATATTATATTTATCCAGGAAATTATAGTTTCTGTCTTACTGCATACAATATTGTCATACCTGTCATTTATTATTTGTAAGATTGCTTATTCTTAAAATAAAAAAATATAGCATATTAAAACATCATTGAATTCAAAGTTTTGTGTTTGATTTAAAAATAATTTATATTTTTGTTTGTTTAATTTTATAAGTAATGAATAAAACATCCTTATAATAGAAGGTAAAATAAGGATGCGAGGCCGCTTTTCTATAAAATCACCGGGCCGCTTGAAAAGTTCCAGCACGTTACTGGCAGCTATGTACGCCGGCGCCGTTGCTCCCGCTTGGCGGCGCTAGTATAGTTGTGGGGTCAACGTGTTGACAATTCGTGAAGTTTGTATGTGGTGTTTTTGTTTACGATTTAATAAATAATAAATTATGGCAGAAAAATACGGATCTTGGATTGTTTGTACGTTGAAAAACGAATTGAGGAGAATGAATGCGAGAGATACTGGAAAAAAGGAAGCCCTTTAACATCCTCCACTGTTTATATAGCCATCTATTTCCTAACTGCCCTGTCCCAGTTTCTTAGTCTCTTGTTGCCACAAGATCAAATTTATATTTTTTGGCTTCGTTTACTAGAGGCTTCAGTTTTCCTACCTGGAGTGATCCTCTTATATTCCACGTCGCTATTTTAACTAGTTCTTCTTTATTGTCATTATCTCGTTGTATTATTTTTCGATTCTCTTTTCCGTTTTCTTTGCTGGGTCATCTTTGTTAGGTCTCCTAATACTGCATTCAATTCTAGTTGTTTGCAATGTCTTCCTCTATTCTTTCCAGCTGCTCGTTTTCTTTATTCCATTTCCATAATTCATTGTTTATTGTCTGTCTTTGGTATCCTGCTATTTTCTTTGATTTTCTCTTCCTTGGCAATTCTTCTCTTGGCCATTATTTCCCTATCCGTCCTTCGTCAGATCATCATTTATGCATATTCTTTCTCTCAGTTCCTTCAGTTTCATCTTATTTTGCATTACTTTGGTCTGTTCTGTTGAAACGAGTAAGCGATAGCCTACCCCAGCTAATTGAAACAATATTCGAAAATATTGTTTCAATTAGCTGGGGTAGGCTATCGCTTACTCGTTTCACTGGCGCCCCACGTTGGGCGCCAAAAGTGAGGCGATAAACTACCCCAGATAATTGAAATAATATTCGAGAATAATATTTCAATCAACTATGATAGCTATCGTCTACCCTAGACTAGCTCAATCTCCCAAGTTGTGAGTCCACCTTGTCCTAATCAAAAATATGAACAATGAAAATGCAGAATGGAGCAAATAAAACAATAATATTTAACTAATCATGTTTATTTTTCATAAAAGACATAATTAATGTATTAAAAAAAATAATTTAAAAGACCTTGCCGAAACTTTACAGATCAGAGATTATACTTATCGATGGCACTTGGTATCTGTCTGCAGGTTCTTGGTGTCTTGCTGTTGTTCTGCAACGGGCTCTGGCGACGTGGATGTTCTGGCCACCAGGCCTACAGGTGTTGGTTGATGGTGTGGTGTCTATGCTAAATTACTGTAGCATCGCCGGCGATATTGGGGGCTCCAGGTTCAGGGAGTCCTCCCACGAGGTGAAGGGTTGTCCGGTGAAGATTCTTATTTGTCCAGAAAACTAGAATACATACAGGTACATTAGACACCAAGAATAAATGAAAGATATCCTTGCCATTCCAAGAAATAATCCAGAAATGTTGCAGAAAGGCAAGGTTAAACAGAATGAATAGTGTAAAATAATGTTAGTAGTTAAATAGTTGTGGATTACTACACACATATGAAGATAATAGATAATATAAAAATTTTACCATGTGGTACAACAATAAAAAGTACGAAAAGTAAGGATAGATAGGAACATAAAAAAGATTACGGGTATATGCTTAGAAAAATGTGTACATTTATATTTAAACACTTACCCCAATTAAGAACGTCTGTTTGAAAATGTGGCTATGAGGCCAGACATTTGCCTTAAGTAGATTTTAGAATTAAAATAAAAAATATTCTTCATTTTGACAAAGAGAAAGGGTTTGACTTGACATTGACAGAGTTCGTGAGTGGGGGCTTAAAATTTGAAACGAGAAACGACAGTGCGAAGTCACTGTCATGAACCACAGAACGATTGAATAAGAATGTGAATGCTGAGATAGAACAAGAATGTTGAGATATGCCTATAAATACCGAAAGAGGGCGCCAACCAATTTTTAATGGGAAAAAAGGTAAAACAAATAGAAGAGGATTATTATTAAAGAATTATTAAAGACAATAGAATAAAATAATTATTTGAAAATAAAATAGCAAAGATGTGACGTTTGTAACGTTACACTGTCTTGCTATCCATCTCTACCAAATATATTTTGTCTCCCAGCTTTCTTGCTTCATTGACGTTTACTTTTACTCGCATTTCCTTTTCTATGAATTTTTCTACCTCATTCCCTAGCAAGAGTGGTTGATCGGTTCCAATCTGCAGTCCTTGAATCACAATATTTTTCCTTCTTCCCTCTCTTTCTAATTTGTGTACTCTTTGGTGGAGATCTTTAATTCATTTCTTCTTCTTCTTGACTGGCTTTACAACTCAGGGTGAGTCTTCGCCGCATCCACTATGGCCCTCCATCGGCTGCGATCTTGCGCTTCGATTTGCCATTGTTGTACCCCAATCCTAGATAGATCGGTTTCAACATCATCCTTCCATCTTTTTCTGGGACGGCCCACTGATCTTCTACCGTCTGGTCTCTCGAAGAACACTGTCTTCCTCTGATCGTACTACATGACCTGCCCATCTTATCCGATTAGCTTTTATATGTCTGACGATGTTTTCAGTACCATATAGAGTCACCAATTCAGCATTGCGGCGCCTTCTCCACTCTCCTGTCAATTCATCTCTTTGAGGACCAAATATCATTCTGAGGACTTTCCTTTCAAATATCAGCAATTTATTTATTTCTCGCTGATGTAGAGTCCATGTTTCACTCCCATATGTAACAACCGGGCGAATAATTGACATGTAC
Source organism: Diabrotica virgifera virgifera (assembly GCF_917563875.1). Taxonomy (NCBI): domain Eukaryota; kingdom Metazoa; phylum Arthropoda; class Insecta; order Coleoptera; family Chrysomelidae; genus Diabrotica; species Diabrotica virgifera. Next base: position 238,639,850 of record NC_065447.1, read on the forward strand.
AGTCTTAATTTAGATTGTCTTTTCAGCAGCTTAGATCTTAATAATGATAATAGGGAGTATAATGCTCTATTTCCCGCAGCTATTCTTGCTGAGACCTCTTTTTCTATGTGATTGTCCTCTGTGATTACTGCTCCCAGATATTTAAACTCTTTTACTACTTCAAAGTTGTGGTCATTAATAGTTACTTTCTGCCTAACTCTTGGTCTTGGATTTTTGGTCACCAGCATATATTTCGTCTTCCCTTCATTTATTCGAAGGCCCAGGTTACCTGTTTCCTCCTCGAGCTGTGAAAACACCTCTCTTACGTCTCTTGTAGAATGAGCGACTGCATCTAGTTTTGATCCTCGATTTGCGAATCCTCCTGTTAGTTCAGACGATATTTTACTTATTGCGTATTCTAAAGCCAAATTGAATAGCAATGGTGATAAAGGGTCTCCTTGTCTAAGCCCTGATGTTATACTAAATGGCATCGATGTTCTGTTTCCTATCTTTACCTGTGCATATGAGTCTGCCACGCACATTTGAGTGAGTTGCACTAATTTTCTTGGTATTCCCATTTCTAGCATTGCTAGCCATAGTCTGCTTCTTTTTATCGAGTCATATGCTTGCTGGAAATCTACGAAGATTTGGTGTACATCTCGGTTGAATTCCCAGTTTTTTTCTAATATTTGTCGGATGGTAAATATTTGATCTATTGTTGACCTTCCACTTCGAAAGCCGCATTGGTAGTCGCCTAGAATATCTTCCGAATACGGAGTGAGTCTCTTTAGTAAGATAATTGATAGAATCTTATACGCTGTACTAATAAGCGATCTGCCTCTGTAGTTAATTCATTTTGTAATTGATTAATATCTTGAAGCGCCTTTTCATTAATGTTTCAGTTCTTCCATTTTTTTCGATATTCTTTTTGTTGGAATTCGAGAGTTATTAAAAAAAAGGAAGCCCTTATCGAAGGGTAAGCTATATTAATCATCGTCTTAATATTTTATTTCTATAGCTCAGACCAAAATAAAAATATTTATGTTGATCTGAGTTTTATAGTGAAGTATTCGATTTTTTACAGTCGAATCCAGGGGCAATACGTAATCTGTTTCAACAAAATGTTTATTGTAGATACGTGCATTTATTGTCGTCAGATATTTATCCCTTCTTATTGCTACAATCCACTTTTTTCTCATCAGAATATCTTTGGGAAACCTGTGTCCTGATATTCTTGATACGCACAAAGGCACAGCACAACATTGCGGCATTTTATTTTCTCAAATTAAATTCACACAGCGAAACAAATATGCAATATTTACTAAGAAATATATTGATTTGAATAGTTGACGTGACCTCCAACTACACAAGCGCAATCTAGGTTAAGCTTTCCAGATTAGCTGCTCTTCAGCGAATGAGTCACTGAGAAATCATACGCAACATAAAACCGTACAAGAAAAGCGGAAGATGGGATTTTCCAGAAGGTATAACACTCTATGAAGGAAAGATTAACACTAGTTTGGCTACACAGTATTCAGAGAATATCAGCATCAGTGGCATGATATAAATATTTTAGGAATCAGCGATATCCAACGGCCTGATTCAGGAAAGATGAAAATTAACAATAAAACAATGTATTATTCGGAAAGTCAAGATGTCTCACCACGGATATGATGTCGGAATAATACTAAGCAAAACCATTGATGAAGCGGTAGTAAATTTCACCCGATACTCCAACATAACTATACTCATACCATTAAACCAGAACAAACCCAAAATAAACATTATAGAAGTTTATGCTCCAATTGCGGACAAACCAGAGAGCGATATTGAAACTTTCCACGAAGACATAGATAATGTTTTAAAATCCATTAACATTAATTAATTTCAATTATAATGGAGATTTTAACGCATATGCTGGGGAAAAAAGTAGAAGAATGTACAGGATGATACGGTCTGGAAAACAGAAAAAAAGGGTGACGGTAGAAAGTTTAAAATATATAAATGATGAAACCTTAGACATTATAGTAGACTTGTTTAACATAATATACAAAAACGATGGTTACTTTCAACCTTTTGGCTATCCCTAAAAATACAAACGTTAGAGACTGTAGTGAATACAGAACAATATCATTAATGAGTAATGTACCAAATTATTTTTGAAATTAATACATTGTCGTATAAATAAAACCTGGAAAAAGGAATAGATGGTAGTCCGTTTGGATTTAGAAACGCACTAGAAACCAGAGAAGTTTTATTTGTTTTTAAGAGCATACAGTGGCGCGTCATCAATATAATTTCGGGAGGTAGTATGATACCTTTTTTCGTAAGGTCTGCGAAACTTTGGCAAAAGCGGTAATCTTTGACATTATCTAAGATCAATATTTTGACAATTATACTCATGGCGCGCTAAATGGAAGTAATAGAAAACAATTTTGTTATTAGTAAATAAATATTTATAAAAATAAACCAAAATGGGTGAATATTTTATGTTAACATCGGTATTTGCACGAAATAATAATAATAAATAATCATTTTGTTGTGAAGCGAAACAAGGGCCGTCTTATTTTATTTAGTTCATAGATCGCCAAAGGCACTCTTACTTTATATACTCGCATTAGAATTCGAAATATTTTTACGTAAAATATACTTACCTCCTACATATAACTAAAACTCACAATTAACAATAATCTATTTTTTCAAACAGGCCAACAACTTAGTTCTATTACACAAAAATATAATAAATTATTTATAAATAAACACTACTTTCCTATGAAACAACAATAACGAATTCTTAAGATAATACACTACTGCACTGAACAGATATCGATAAAGATAACAGAACAGATAAGAGAAAATCTGACGCAGGTTTGTCAAAATGACAGTGACAATTTCTCTATGTTGCTTAATTAGTTATATGTTCGATTTCTTGTTAGAAATAAAAAAATTTAGTAGGTCCAAAATGACACAAAATCTAGGCATGGGATAAAAAAGTTTATTTGAAGAAAGTGTATTTTTTTGTTCTTCTTAATGGTGGTACAGGCTCGTTTTTTTAATATTGTATTTAATTACAGAGTAATTTCCACATACTAATATATTTCTCAAATTGGGCTCTGTACCACCACTCTTTATTATATTACGAATGTGTGTGCCCAATATCTCGACCAAATATTCAAAATTACAGCCGCAATCTTGGACCGTGTTTGTTGCTACCTGTTGATCGCTACTGTAGCCTCTTAATGTGATAGCTCAAAAATGTACCAATAGAAAGAGTTGATAAATACAAATACCTGTTCAAACAACAGAAATAAGGCCAGGATAGAAACAACGAGAAATGAGTTTATCACCAGTTTATGAGTATCAAAACGAAACCGTAGATTTTCTTATTTTACTAATGCCATACTCATACTCTGTATTAGAGTACACAGACTCGTTTCATACAGGTTCTCTGAACAGCAAATTGGAATGTAGTATCGGAGGATGGAGGGAGACAGATTTAAATCAAAACGAAACCGTAGATTTTCTTATTTTACTAATGCCATACTCTGTATTAGAGTACACAGACTCGTTTCGTACAGGTTCTCTGAACCGCAAATTGAAGTATTTTCCTAGCGGTGCCTTTTGTTATTGTCATACCTGGGTTAAACAGAGAACTTGAATCGAGTCGAAATTCATTTCAAAAACAATTCTCTTCAACACAGACCTTTGATTAGAACTAGGATTAAGGGTTCGGAGATGCTACGTGTTTTCGATACTGCAATATGGACTTGAAAGTTGGACACTGAATGCAGAATAAATACATAGGCTACAATCATTTGAAATGTGATATTACAGAGTGATGTTTAGAATAGCATGTAACACAAAAAACGAACACGGAAGTATTGCGAGAAATGGACAAAGAATACGAAACAATATACACAATAAAAATAAGAAAACGGTCCTTTCTTCCGATCCAGGAAATACCTGGGACACGTACTGAGGGGACAGTGATATGAAATGTTAAGATTAACCCGAAAAACAAAATCTGGCCCTTAATATACTGATTTTGACATGTTTATGCACTTTTCGATACATTTTATGAACTTTAAAATGCAATTATGGATTTCACCCATTTTTATATTTGGTATAGACTTTTTTCTGATGTCATCCTGAACACAATGCAAAGAGTTGCAAGTCTCTAGGTCCACTATTTAAAAATCGATTTATTTCTTGCTAAGTGCCCTGGTCTATATCAAAAGACCTCTTTTATACCACCTTTTTTCACTCATTCATTACACATTGTCTTTTTTAGTTATAGCTTACACAGTTCGGGTAACATTTTAATGAATTGATTGCCCCTAAGTAAATTACTTGAGGAGGCTTGTAAACAAAGAAACGTGTTCGTGTCACAAAACCAATATAATAAATACTGATTAATGTTTTGCTATCGATCAATGTCTACAGGTGTATAAAGGTGAGTATACAGGGTATCCAGAAACTCTCCCGACAAACGAAGACTGGAGATTCTTCAGATAATTTTAAGACAATTTAACCCAATTTACCTAATGCGAAAATGCTTCCTGAGGGAGCTAGAGCTCTGTGAAGATGGCGTCTTGGAATTAGTTTTTCTTAAATATCTTCAGAACACTGTTATTTAGAAAATGAAAACTAGTACGCTTATTTATCTTTCAGAGATAAATCGATTCCATTAATTACGCATTTCTAGTACCGGTCATAGGCGCCCGTTTTGGGTGGGGCAACTAGTATTTTATCGCATAACTTTTTTGTCTTTAACTTCTAAGCATTTCTGACACTGGATTATTAAATTCTGAGGTATTATTATTCTAAAAGATACTCTTGCTTTAAGGCGGTAGGATGCACCGTTTTCTAGAAAAATCGATTTGAAAATTTTTCGTTTATTAAATTTGAAAAAAATTTTAAAACTTTTTTCAAAAAAGACGGTGTATTTTATCGCCTTAAAGCAAGAGTAACTTTTAGTACTAGAATACCTCATAATTTAATCATCAAGAGTCAAAAATGTTTAAAAATTTAAGACAAAAAAGTTATGCGATAAAATAACCGTTGACCTACCCAAAACGGAAGCATATGACCGGTACTAGAATTTCGCAACTAAGAAGTCGATTTATTTCTGGAAGATAAATAAACGTACCAGTTTTCGTTTTTCTAAATAGTTTTTTTTTGAAAAATTTTTTTTAAATTCAACAAACGAAAAATTTTCAAATTGATTTTTCTAGAAAACGGTTAATCCTACCGACTTAAATCAAGAGTACCTTTTAGTACTACAATACCTTACAATTTAATAATCCAGTATAAAAAATGCTTACAAGTTAAAGATACAAAAGTTATACGATAAAATAGCCGTTGCCCTACCCAGAACGGGCGCCTATGACCGGTACTAGAAATTCATAATTGATGTAGTTGATTTATCTCTGGATGATAAATAAGTGTACCAGTTTTAGTTTTTCTAAATAGGAGTGTTCTGGAGATATTTAAAAAAACTAATTCCAAGACGCCATCTTCAAAGAGCTCTAGCTCCCTTAGAAAACATTTTCGGACTAGGTGAATTGGGTTAAATTGTCATAAAATTATCTGAAGAATCTCCAGTCTTCGTTTGTCGGGAGAGTTTCTGGACACCTTGTATATAGAAAACAAAAGCATATTATTATTAGTCTTAAAAATAAATAGGTACAGTATACAGTACACATACCAAGCACAGAAAAGCTGACTTCAAATAAGACTTTATCACAATTTATATTTTACAGTTGGTCAAAGTGAACACTATGAGCAGATTTTAGCAAATAATATTCAGACGAAGCTTCAATAAGGCGATTAAAGAATAATTATTATGTATATTTTGATTCTAAAAAAATTTCAAGCGTGAATAACTTGGACAATATCACCAAGAAAAATTTGTATAGCATTTTTTTGCTATAAATTGAAATGTCGATTTCCGGAGTTATTTAAAGGTTTCACCCCCTGAGAAGGGGTGGCCCTCACCCTGGGATAAAATCGCACATCGGCACTATATTACTTTTTTTCTTTGTCATGCTTCCTAGGGTATTTCAAATTTCATGTCAATCGAAGCGGTTCTTTAAAACCCCTTGCAAAAAGCGTGAAAGAATGGACTAGTATTATTCTTTATTTCAAATGAGTTTTGTTTTGTGTCAAAGAATTGAATTTCCTACAAAGCAGAAACATTCGGTCGATAATTTGACGCTTTGAAAAAGTGGATTGTAAATAGAACCGAATTCAAAATAATTCATTCAACTAATATTATCTACCATCTATGAAAAAAAGTGGCATTAAAACTTTTTTCTACGACCGTTTAATAACATGCTCATTATTCGCTATTTTTCATAGATAATAGCACCCATTACTGTAACCGTGAGTAATAATTCATTACTCACGGGCTGAAGTTACCCACGGGTGATTACTCACGGGCTGAAGTTAGATTCAAGTGGCGCATGCCACTTTTAATATTAATCGTATAATATAAACTGCAAATAAAATTACTTAAACTTGTTTATTTAATACAATATAAACTGCGCGTCATAGAAAACGGGCACCCTAAAAAATGAGTCATTTTTGATGTCGCGTGTCTCCTAAACCTGTTGTCCGATTTAAATGATTTTTTGAATGTGTTATAGCCCTATTCTTTGTCAATATCCCTGTGATAATATTTTTGCTAAACAGGTAAATTTTCATTGTATACCGAATACCGGGTGTACGAATCAAACTGTGTTTTTTTCTCAAAGTTCGCAACACAATGTGGAATATTCTAGCATTTGTAAAATACTGAAATTAATAACCAACTATAGCCTAAGGTTTTGTTAACATTCTTTTTTTTGATTCATTCGCTTATGTTGGATAATACAAAAGTTATGTACTTTAACAACTAGCCATGTTCTTCATCAGTACAGGGTGTTATAAGTCTAATGGGTTTTAGGGACTAAATAAGTTCGACAAACTTTAAGGGGTAATTCTAAATTAAAAATAATGACAGTTTGCTTTATAATCATATATCCGCAAAAGCTTCGTTTCCGAGATACGGGATGTTAAATTTTTTCTTACAAACTGATGATTTATTTATTGCTTTAAAACCGGTTGAGATATGCAAATGAAATTTGGTAGGTTTTAAAGATGGTTATTGCGCATTTTTTGACATTTAACTAAGAATTTTATATTCACTATTGGAGCGCATACGGGTAATATGACCGATCATATTATTCGTATGCACGCCAATGGTGAATAAAAAATTGTTAATTGTATGTCAAAAAATGTTCAAAAATTACGTCTTAAAACCCACCAAATTTCATTTGCATATCTCAACCGGTTTTAGGGCAATAAATAAATCGTCAGTTTGTAAGAAAAAATTTAACATCCTCTATGTCGGAATCGAAGCATTTGCGGACATATGTTTATAAAGCAACCGGTCATTATGTTTTCATGCACAATTATCCCTTAAAGTTTGTCGCACTTATTTAGAAACACCGTGTATTTATGAAGAACATGCCTAATTGTTAAAGTACATAACTTTTGTATTATCCAACATAAGACAAAGCATCAAAAAACAGAATGTTAAGAAAACCTGAGGCTATAGTTGGGTTTTAATTTCAGTATTTTATAAATGCTAGATTATTCCACAGGGTGTTGCGAACTTTGAGAAAAAAACACAGTTTGATTCGTACACCCGGTATACAATGAAAATTTACCTGTTTTGCAAAAATATTATTACAGGGATATAACAGGTGTAAGAGATACGCGACATCAAAAATGACCCATTTTTAGGGTGCCCGTTTTCTAGGACGCACAGTTTATATTGTAATTTATACCAATAATTAACATAGAAAAAAGTGTTGTGTGATTTGGTAGAATGCGATCTTACTCTTTAAAAAACATGTCACGTATTGCAGCGCCATCTCAGCACCTGGTTAAATGGAAGGATACTACAAATCTGGCCTCCACATAAGTGGTCTGTAGCTTCGACATGATAGGTGTGAAATTTTAAACGCTCTTGTTGTTGATTGGATAGAAAGGGTGCCATAATCTAGCCTCCATGCTAGGTACATAGATAGCCTCCATACGGTACTTCCAATACTTAATATTTTATTCAATTGGAGAATAAAGGCAAAACACAAACAACTTTTGTTTCTTACTTTTTTATTTATAAAATAATGTGACATTTTACATAGAAATATGAGTATTTAATTTGGATTAAATAAATGTTTACTTGTTGAACTTTTCCACCGTCTGCACACAACAGCTGAACGGAGCCATTAGACCTAACAACAAAACGCGAAATAAAGTGTGTATTTTAAAACTGTTGGATAAACAGTACCTACAATCAGAAAAACTTACCTTTAAAAAGATACACGATTACAAAATAACAAAAATATCAAAAAACACGACTGCATGAATATCAGCTTTTTATGGTGACACAAACACAACACATAACCGACCACATAAAATAACATGAAAATAACTGAACGAACGAACACGAACACTGAACACAGATTCACAGATAGCGCAGGCTTTGTCAAATGTCATGTTCCACCAATCACAATCATAGAGTTATATATTAGCATAGAGAGAGTGTCATTCAGAGCGAAGTGACGACACCATCTTTTTTATTTGGATTAGTGCTGTTTCACTCTTACGCATAGTAAAGCTGCTACAGTTGTCCTCCTCTTCCGTGCCTATATTCACACTGAATGTCATCATAGATTTTCGATACAATGTGTTAGAAAGAGATGCAGCAAACCAGTCCACGAGATCTTGTCGTCAGGAAGCGCGGAAGGTAGGCTCCCTCTATGTTAATATATACCTCTATGATCACAATGCCGACATCAGCGCCTCTGGCAAAATGGAAGGAAAATAAATACGATTACATGCTTTTTATTAGAGTTCTCGGGGCATGATAATTAACTTCGAAAAATGTTTAAAGGAATTTTAACTGTATTAACAATGTCAGTATATTTTTTACGTTTATATCCTGTTTACTAAAAATTTTGACGTTTATCATTTCATTTAGTGACAGTGACATTAGCGCATTTTATTTATGTTAATTGGAATTTATAACTAATATTGTGTTTGTTTTTCAAGTTATATTGTGTTAAATATGTTATACCTAACATATTATGTATATTTATATTATTATATTATATATAGTTAAATGTAAATATACATTATAACTATCCATTATATGAAATACGTCCACCGACAACAGCCATTTCCTATTTATTAAATTCACTGACAGTAGGTACGCTTGGTACGCTTATAATTTTTCGGAAACGAATAGAACTTTTATTGACTATTTCTAGTTGTTTTTTACAATAAATAAGAATTTAGTAATAGTAGGCAACTAATTATTTAGCCACGTACTAGGGGTAAATAGCATTTAGGTATTCTTGTAAATTATTATAATTTAAATCTCGAGTAGTTGATAATTAAATTTTTTACTAATTAAAATAAAAAAAGGTCGTAGAAAAAGTATAGTATTCTACTCGCATGTAATGGCTAATTCATCAGAGTGAGTAATAGCCATCATTACATGCTCGTTGAATAATATACTATTATTAATAAACGTTTTTGCTAGTTTTTCCCTAAAAGCATATTCTGGGAGGAATAACTCGAATTTTTTATGTGTCGATTTTTAATTATAATTAAAAATATCTTTTTTTCGAAATTTTCAAAACATTCGAAGGTAGTAGCTGCCACATTGTAAAAGTTACATCTGTCAAAATGGCTCTCATTTATTCATTCTATTTTGCCAAATCACCATGGATATAATATATTACAGTGTGTCCATAAAGCAACGCATAAATTCATTAATAGCTTAGCTAAATAAACATTATCAGAAATTCTCGAAACAGGTCGATTGTTTATCTTAATTTACGATTTTTCGGCATACCTATATATCATACTAGTGACGTCATTTGTCTAGACGTGATGACGTAATCGACGATTTTTTTAAATGAGAATAGGGGTCGTGTGCTAGCTCTTTTGAAAGGTACTTAAATCTATTCAGTAATATAAACACTAGGTTTGTTCTCGCATCCGTTTCAAACGGTTTGAAACCATCAGCGAATAGCGGACCAGCGCGAGTAGAGGGGATAGCACTGGTGACTGTATTATGTTCTCTCACTGACCAACTGTTTGCTGACGGTTTCTGACTAGTTTGACTGTTTGCTAGAACAAACCTACTAACATAATAATTATTTACACTTGGTGCCCAAAAATTTTTTTAATTAAATTAATTGACACAAAAAGAAGAATGTGTGTAATTTATTTAATTCAAAATGCATTTGGCTGCCCTCAGAAAATAGAAATAAAATGTTTATTTGACAAATAAACTTTGCTTTTCGCTTAATAAATGTTCAAACTGCCAAGAGGCAGGTGGGTGGCAGCTTGCTTGACCAATGAGTTTAAGCAAAAAGTAATGTTTTGTTGTCAAATAGTATTTTTTCTGTTTTCTGACAGCAGTAAAATGTATTTTGAAATAAATAAATTACGCACATTCTTCTTTTTGTGTCAATTAATTTAATTAAAATATTTTTTTTACTTTCTGCATAAATAATTATGTTAATGTTTATATTACTTAATATAGAATTAAATTATCTTTCAAATGAGCAAGCACACGACCCCTATTCTCATTAAAAAAAATATCGATTACGTGATCACGTCCAGACGGACGACATGACTACAATATTTCTCATGATCATCTTTAAGTGCGTCACAGTTTTTCGATTTCTTTCTAACGCATTAAATTGTATGTGACAGAAAAAAAGGCACGTCGGTGATTACATTTCGTCGGTGACATTTTTATAACATTTATTCTAGTTATTCTAGTTGTCGATAGATGGCGCCATAATAAACAAATAATTTTTTTTAATTAGATAATAATATTACAAATATAATCTGTATAATTTATAAGACTATACAAATCAAAGAAAATACCATTTTATAAATGCAAGAAACACATTTGATTGGTTTTTATTCCAAATTGAAAATAAAATGTGACAACTGTCAGATTTAACTAAAATGTCATGTTAGAATAAATATCATAAATATGTATTATCACGGACTTACCCTTTTTCCTATCATTTGTTACGCACTGAAAAATGATCATGAAAAGGACAATAGTATGACATATATGCTAAAAAATCATAAATTAAAATCAAAAATCGATCTGTTTCGAGAATTTATTTAGCTATGATAATAAAGAATTTATACGTTACTTTATGGACTCATTGTATAGCCTACAACACCTGTAATTTATCATTTTGTTTAATCAAAATGCGTTCTCCGTTTGGGCAACATTCCGCGCGCTTAGCCACAATTGCCATAATGGTCCTACTGAGAGGACTATTTGCAGAGTGGTGTATTTATTCTGTCCCACTAAATCCACTTTAAGTTTGCATGAGAATCTGAGGCAGTCGATTTCACGTCGTCCAAAGCACTCAGCCTTTCACAGACCACAACTTGGCGAATCTTGTGTCGTGACTTGAGCCTGGATCCGTACAAAATTCAACTAACCCCGGAGCTGAAGGTGAAAACGACTATAGACAACGACATGTGTTTGCTGAATGGACTCTGGGGCAGTTCGAAACTGACCCCTTTTATTAAAAAATCATGTTCAGCGATAAGCTTAGATATTTTTTTATGAATGGGTACGTAAACAAACAGGATTGTTGAATTTGGGACAATACCAATTCAGATAAGATCCAAGAACGTCCAATGCATCCTGGGAAAGTCACCCTTTGGTGGGGATTTTGGGTTGAGGGTATCATCGGTCTATGTATACTTTTTTGAGAATTGCGTTGAACAGGATTTCACCATCAATGATGAGCGCTATAGGTCGACCAACATATTTTAACCTCAATTGGATGATATGGACAACAAGGGCATGTGGTTTGAAGAGCACCACGCTACGTACCACACAGTTCATACCATATTGGACATCCTGCACGAGAGATTTGGAAGCACGATCATCTCACGTGGAGATGATGTAAACAAGCCACCGAGATCCTGCGATTTTATCCCGTAAGAATCTTTCTGGTGGGTTTTTATTAAGTCGCAGGTCTATGTGAATACACCACAAACATACGCCGCTATATTGCTCAGAGATTAGAGGTAGGTACTCTAAATAAAAGGAGTTTAGAGGTCAGTATATCTTTAAACTCCGAACAAGGTAGCCCCATTCAATTATTCTAATATGTTTTTCTCATGAGGATCTTTCAGTGCGTCACAGTTTTTCGATTTCTTTCTAACGCATTAAATTGTATGTGACAGAAAAAAAACGCACGTCGGTGATTACATTTCGTCGGTGACATTTATAACATTTATTCTAGTTGTCAATAGATGGCACTATAATCGAAAATAAAATAATTTGCGAATTATATAATATATCTACGAATATAATCTGAACAATTTAAAAGACTATACAAATCAAAGAAAATATCATTTTATAAATGCAATAAACACAATTGATTTGTTTTTATGCAAAATTTCAAATAAAATTTGACAACTGTCAGATTTAACTAAAATGTCATGTCACTTAAATGTATATTATCACGGACTTACCTTTTTTTCTATCAATTGTGACGCACTGAAAAATGCTCATGAAAAGAAGCATAATGTATGTTTGTCTTTTGTCCAATTTATGTTATTTGTATTGTTACCTACTTTTAAGTAAATGTCTACTACATTCGGGAAATCTTCCTTTTTCCGAGGAGATGACTGATGATGCTCTAAGAGCGAAATTACTTAAGCAAGATTCAATAAATAACTGTGCCTTCTATGTGTAAAATTCATATTGTTGTTCTGAAGTTATTTCATTGTGGCATTTTTATATTTAACTATTTATATGCAGTACTAATTGCTGATAACGAGGATGACCTACAAAGGCAGCTCCACACTTTCAATCTCACAGCAAATAAATTTAATATGAGAATATCGGTAGAAAAAACTAAATGTATAGTGATAAGTAAAGAGCCGCGTAGATGCAAGTTAGAAATAGACGGCAAAATTGTAGAACAAGTAATGAAATTCAATTACCTAGGAGTAGAGATCACTAGTGACAGGTATATAAGAACAGAGACCACAACACAAGCGACAAAAGCGGCAAGAGTAAGTGGTTGCCTCCGAGAAACCATATGGAGAAACAAATATCTGACCATGGAAAGCAAAATAAAAGTATACAAGACAACAGTAAGACCTATCCTAACATATGCAGCGGAGACAAGGACCGATACAAGAAAGACGAAACAACAAATCAACAATATCGAAATGAAAGTATTAAGATCAATAGCGGGCATATCATTAAGAGACAGACAAAGCAACACAAGTATACGAGAACGTTGCAAAATTCAAAATATTAACAGGTGGATAAAAACAAGAAAGAAAAACTGGAACGAACATGTAAATCGAATGGAACCAGATAGATTAGCGAACATCTGTAAAAACAACAAGCCGTATAGCAGAAGACCCGTTGGAAGGCCGCCGAAAAGGTGGAAAGACAATGTACAGTCAACAACAACTGAAACAGAATAAGAGGCAGACAAACAGGAGTAATCCTAGTCGCGCGAAGAAGAAGAAGAAGAAGAAGAAGAAGAAGAAGAAGAACTATTTATATGGGAAATAAGCCACAATTAAATTGAAAAAAAATAATTTTATTAATATTTCGACGCTCAAATCGCGTGTCGTTGTCACAATACAAAATACTACTAAATTAAACAAAAATGTTATTGCTTAGTAAAAAATTCTTCTAATAATTTTTTTAATCTGACTCATTTATATCGGCAATTCAGACATATATTATATATTTTAAAGTAGAAAATTTTAAAATGATATTGCCAGTATTTATGAGTTGCGTTCCTGGGACGACTTTACTGAAAGATAGTTCATTCGATTACATGAAATCAACCCCAACTCAAGAATATCCGCCACAAAAAAAATCATAGCATGTCATCTGTCTTTAAAAAACAACCAAATGTAACGGTGAAAGTAAAATTCTCGCGTTAGAGATTCCATAGTAAATCACGAGAAAAACCAGGAAAAAACCTCGTGATACTATCCCGACATCGTAAGTATTTGGTCTTACATTTAGTTTACTCTCAAAACTAATACCAAATTCTATATTAAACAACATATATTATATTATATATTAAAGTCAGAATTTGGTATTAGTTTTGAAAGTAAACTAAATGTAAGACCAAATACTTACGATGTCGGGATAGTATCACGAGGTTTTTTCCTGGTTTTCCCTCGTGATTACTATGGAATCTCTAACGCGAGAATTTTACTGTCACCGTTGCATTTGTCTTTTTAAAGACAGATCACATGCTATGATTTTTTTTGTGGCGGATATTCTTGAGTTGGGGTTGATTTCATGTTATCGAATAGACCATCTTTCAGTAAAGTCGTCCCAGGAACGCAACTCATAAATATTGGGAATACCATTTTAAAGTCTTCTACTTTAAAATGTATAATATATGTCTGAATTGCCGATATAAATGAGTCAGATTAAATAAATTATTAGAAGAATTTTTTACTAAGCAACAATTTTTGTTTAATTTAGTATTATTTTGTGTTTTGACAACGACACCCGATTTGGGCGTCGAAACGTTAATAAAATTATATTATTTTAATTTAATTGTGGCTTATTTCCCATCTAAATAGTTAATTATAAAATTCATATATTCGAGCATTCAACCATATCGAGGGACCGCAAACGTTCGGATAAAATTAGCGTCTTTGTAAAGACAATGAAGTCGACTTTACTAAGTAACAAGACATTTACTCAACACACACTACACATTGCACTATCTGATTATGAAAGCAACCGTATCATGCCAATGGCCATTAGTTGTCGATGCATGAAGCTAAATAAAAAACAATTGTTTAAATCCCTTATTATATACTTTAGTCTCAGAGAGTTTTTTATCATCACTTTTAAGTAAAAAATCGCGTTTATTTACTTTTTAGTCGGCTAGCAGTGTACCTAATTCTTTTCATCGATTTTTTATGTGTAATTAGCAAGAGAATTTAGTGATTCCTAGAGATCCTCTAGATTTTTTCACATTATAATTTTTTATTTCATTATATCATCATAATAACAATTTGATTATGTAAGATCATTTGTACTTCTAATAATTTTATAATTGATCTTTACTCAGTTAGTTGATTAGTTAACGACCGAATAATACGCAACTACTTGTGTCATGGCAAACCATTTTTTGTAGAGTAGATAAATTTGCTAATTTACATAAAAATTAATTTGTTTTTAACTAAATTATTGGTATATTTTCACGGCACGTAAAATTGGCATTACCTATTATGGTAGGGGAGCCCAAGCGGTGATTTTTGAAGATATTCGAGAGCGTCAAAAAATCACATGGGGAGAAACCTTGTTAAATGTACCCCTACCATATATTGGATCTTAATACAGGGGGGTTCATTAAGAGGGCCCGAAAAAAAATATATCCTTAGAAAGACTCGAAATCATCAGATTAAGGTAAAGGTAAGTTAAGTATTACATGCAGAAGAGTATATATTTCAAAACTCTGACGGTTGAGTCACAAAGTTTCACAAGAAAAAAACGAATAGTTCGATAAATAAACGTCAGATCGAAAAACTAAAAAATACGTGTTTAATATTTTTCAAAAATCTATCAAATAATACCAAACACGACCCCCATGGAGAGGGGTGGGGGGTAAATTTAAAATTTTAAATAGAAACTCCGCGATATTTCGTGAAATGCACATCAGATCGAAAAACTGCAAACTACAAATTCAGTATTTTTGAAAAATATATCGAATGACATCAAATACGACCCTCACGGAGCTGGGGTGGGGGGTTACTTTAAAATCTTAAACAAGAGCCCCCATTTTGTATTGCAGATTTGGATTCCTTACGTAAAAATAAATAACTTTTATTCGAGACATTGTTTCAAATTATGGATAGACGGCGCTATAATAGGAAAAAACGATTGTTGGAAATGGAAAATTAAATATAAAAATGGAAAGTCCCCACTTAAATGGAAAACTTTACTTAACTTTTTTTGGTTTTAGGGCCCAATCTTCACAACCCAATAGGTCCCCACAACGCTTGAGTAACTGCAAATGTAGCATACCTACTTTTTCCTCCCATACTATTAATAAAGGAAAGGAAAAGGAGGCAATCAAATAAACAAAAAATTTGTAAAGATGTGGATTGAGTCACAATGACTTTTTTTCCGTCTTGTATGAGAATATGAGAAGTTAGTGGTACTATTATTACAGGGATGTGAATAGAACTTGGGAATAAGTACGTAACAAAAATATTTTCTTCGCAGAGGACCAAGTTTATGGCAAACGATTTGGAAGACCTGAATTATATGATTCGAAAGTTAAACGAAACTCCCATAGTTTTCATATTGTCAAAATCTGTATTATCTCTCCACCGGAGTCGAAGGCATCCACGTGGTATTCTTCCAGTAGGGACTTCTTCTCATACCATCCTTACTGTTCTTTTTGCAGAATGTCTTCTTGGAAATCGTAATGAAGGACGAAGAAAAAGACCCACAAATTTCGATTAGTTGTATAAAAAAATGCAAAGAATACTGTTACAAAACTGACTTTTGTATGATCTTTTAGGCACTAATGTTTAGTTTTAGTTGACTTTATTTATTTTTAATAACTTACTTCTAAACAAATGAAAAACACTGAAGTTATAGCTTTTATTTTACAAACTACGATATCTAATTTATTTATTACACCAAATCCAACAATTTATCTACATAATTACAAATTCAAAAATATACCGCGCCCGATACATATCAAAGTACACCGACGTATTCAAATTCACAACTGAACCACCAATTCCAAAAATGTCTATTTATATAGTTATGTACAATTATTATACTGATTTCCAGAAAAGTCGAAAGGTAAATATTATTTACAGACAATAAAAAAAAGGCTTATCGATGGCCTTCTAGATACGGCGATTGTAAACAAGTTTCTTTTGTCTCGCCCACAGAAACGGTATCAGACAGCTCGCCGCCAGAAGCTTCCGGAATTGACAGGGCCGGCCTGGGACCGTGAGTCGTGACAATACCTAGGGACAATCATAGCGAACAAAGACACATTAAAAAAGGGACATTCAGCAGAAAGTCCAACGGAACCAAAATGTGGTACAAACGCTAAACTCATTATTTTGGTCTCGTAAAATTAGTTTACGAACAAAAATGACAACCTACCAGTAGGTTGTAGTTGACTTGTGGACCTGAATGTTGGCAAGTGCCGATGAAAGAAAAAAAACTGGAAGTTTGTAGAAATGGACTATCGAAGAAAAGCGTGTGCGATATCCAGATTTAATCACTAGTGATGCTGAAAAAGTAACTATTCGTTACAAAGTAATCGTTACTTACGAATACCAAAAGTAACGATTACTATACAGAGAGGCAAATCGTTACTTTGATTACTCTGATTACTTCGTTACTTCGTACCAATCGTATCAGAGCTAGTAACGACTATTGTATCTACTTTGGTTACTTTGATTACTTTGATTACTCTGATTACTTCGTACCAATCCTATCAGAGCGAGTAACGACTATTATATCTACTTTAATTACATACTTGGATTACTCTGATTACTTCGTACCAATCGTAACAGAGCGAGTAACGACTATTGTATCTACTTTGATTACTTTGATTATTCTGATTACTTCGTACTTCGTGAAGGTCTTTATTATATCGGAATACCTATACAAAATACCTACCTACTGAGAAATATGATTCTCGATATGATTACCGGTACCCAAATGCAAAAGGAACAAAAGTAATCATAGTAATCAAATCATTTTTATCCCTTAAACAGATTGGTGAAGGTCGTTGTTATATCGGAATACCTATACAAACCTACCTACTCAGAAATACGATTCTCGATATGATTACCGGTACTCAAATACAAAAGTAATCATAGTAATCAAATCATTTTTATCCCTTAAACAGATCGGTGAAGGTCGTTGTTATATGGGAATATCTATACAAAATAGCTACCTACTGAGAAATACGATTCTAGATATGATTACTGGTACTCAAATACAAAAGTAACAAAAGTAATCATAGTAATCATAGTAATCAAAGTAACGAATACTGTAAATGATTACTTTATGCAAAATACCTACCTACTGAGAAATACGATTCTCGATATGATTACCGGTACCTACTCAAATACAAAAGTAACAAAAGAAATCATAGTAATCAAAGTAACGAATACTGTAAATGATTACTTTATACAAAAGTAACGATTTGTAATGAATACTCGAAAGTAACTATAATCAACATCACTATTAATCACATCTCAAATTAAGAAATAACAAGAAGAACATGGAGGATATACAATACCGTAGATACAATAGAATCCAAACAACTTTTATGGTACAGTCATGTAATGAGAATGAAAGGCGAGAGATGGACAAAACCGGTCTTATACTAGGTTCCATGGAATAGAAGAAGGACAAGAAGGCCAGCTTAGAATGGAAAGAAGGACTCAGCCACTAGTGATGTTGATTATAGTTACTTTCGAGTATTCGTTACGAATCGTTACTTTTGTATAAAGTAATCATTTACAGTATTCGTTACTTTGATTACTATGATTACTTTTGTTACTTTTGTACTTGTGTACCGGTAATCATATCGAGAATCGTATTTCTCAGTAGGTAGGTATTTTGTATAGGTATTCCGATATAACAACGACCTTCACCGATCTGTTTTTACTCGCTGGGATACGATTGGTAGA
This sequence comes from Diabrotica virgifera virgifera, assembly GCF_917563875.1. Taxonomy (NCBI): domain Eukaryota; kingdom Metazoa; phylum Arthropoda; class Insecta; order Coleoptera; family Chrysomelidae; genus Diabrotica; species Diabrotica virgifera. The sequence continues at coordinate 238,658,609 of NC_065447.1, forward strand.
AAGTAATCAAGTGTACTGGTTGTAGATACAATAGTCGTTACTCACTCTGATCAGAGTAATCAATCAGAGTAATCAAAGTATCAAAGTAGATACAATAGTCGTTACTCGCTCTGATACGATTGGTACGAAGTAATCAGAGTAATCAAAGTAATCAAATTAACGATTTGCCTCACTGTATAGTAATCGTTACTTTCGGTATTCGTAAGTAACGAGTACTTTGTAACGAATAGATACTTTTTCAACATCTCTATCAGCCACTCAGAGGAATATGTACCTAGAGTCATAATCATAAACGAGGAGAAATGGACCGGTGGAAAAAGATGGAGATTTGTTTTTGTAGAAGTAATGTACGACATGTAATTGGGCATATGCGGTATAAAACACAGAAGAAAATTAGAAGAGATAGAATATATCCGATTTTCAAGATTCGTGCATCAATTTGTAGGTACCTACATGTTTTGATGTCTTTTGTTATTATTCCGGTAACAAAAAATTTTTGCTTAGATGGCATTATACGGGGATAAATGTAAACGTTGTATTTTCTCCTAATATTAAAAAATTCTATGGAGAAATAGGAGGGCTTATTGTGTTACATACTTCTTTTGTATTATATTGGAGTTATCCCTAAGATTTTGTTTTTTGAATTATTCGAATATCTCTTTTCTTGTAAAAACTGCAAATAAAAACACTGCTTTGAAGGTTTATTTAATTAAAAATATGGACACTCGCCAACTCGCAACTTTTAATGACAAACATTTTCAAATTAAAATGTACACCGGCCAATTCGTAACTTTTCTACTACCTGAACCTCCCAACTCGAAACCTTCTACAGGTGAATTCGAAACCAAGGGTTAAATCTAATACCTCAGGTAGTTAGGTTAAAACGCAAGAAATAAATTTTAACAGTTACGGATTAAGCCAACACCTGGCTTATCGCAAATTTATACCTTTCATTAATGTTTATTGATAAACAAAGGTCCAATTCTATTTTACTTCAACTCATTTTAAAGCTCTTTCAATAAACTAATCGGCTCTTTTTTCAGTTTTTTTGGTAAAATGTTGTAACTTATAGATGAAAATTCTTAAAATCAGCTATTTTTCACTTAAATTGTCAATAAATAAATAAATTGAGAAAAAATTGGTCAGATTTACATAAATTTTGTTATTCTATCCATAGAGAAATTAAAACAATTGTTACATATTATAGTAGTTACACTGAGTGTCATAAAAACGGTGTAGGTATTTTTACTCATTTCTTTGGGCTATTTCACGTAATATCGATATAGAAGTTTTATTTTTACATAAGTTATTAACGTTTAACTGACTTAATTTATAGTTTTATAAGCATCAACTAAGTGTAGCAAGATTTATAAAACCTTGTTTAAATTGTTTTACATGCACTTTATTGCGGTTATCTTAAATTTTGTTTTAAATTCTTTTCTTCTTACTTGTAGACAAAAAATAGAAAAAAATGTGCATTTTTGACATCAAATTGTTAATAACCAACATAAATGTTTGTTACTACTCAAAATATTAAAATAAAGTTACCCTCGGTATAACAGGTTGACTTGCAACCAGATGCAGAACAGTACCATAAATGTTTTCCACTTTCTAGCACTTTCTTTAAGTGAAATTTAAAATTATTTACCACCAATAACTTACACCCACGTTCACCCATTACGAAATCTGTTACAAGAATTTCAGCCATTTTCACAAAATTTATTTGGATTTTCTCTAGTAACTCTTCCAAGAGACAATACATAAATGATGAATACCTTTTAAACCACCTTCAAAGAAGGTAATTTATACAGGTTCACACCTGGAATACCGGTATTAGATTATCAACATTACTTAAAAAATGAAAGTTACAAATTCACCGGTAGTTAGTGGGTTATCGAAAAATTAACTGCACGCCAGAGTTGCCAGTTAGCCTGTAATTAGGATGGGGGATTAAAATAGTTACTAATTCACCGGGACCCAAAAATATCAAATGGACTAAACAACATAAAATAAAATTAACAACAAAATAAAACAGTTCAATGACGAGTACGTCCACCTCTCGCAGCAACGACTGCTTGCAATCTGTTTGGTATCGAATAAATATGTGTTATCCTTGCCTGGGGAATAGCCCGATATTCCTCTACCAGGTCCATAACTGTAATTCATCCAATAAATTCTCAATAGGATTGAGATCTGGGTTGCATGCGGGCCATTCTAATCTTATCAATCCAACCTATATAAGATATCTATGTTTATACATAAGTCAATCAGTGTTTTTATTTACAAAAGTTGTACAGCTCTTACAAGAAAAGAGATATTCCTATAATTCAAAAAACAAAATCTTAGGGATATCTCCAGGATTACACAAAATGAGTATGTAAGAAAATCAGCTCTCCAATTATTCCACACAATTTTTTAAAGTTAGGAGAAAATACAACGCTTCCATCACCCCCGCATAATGCCATTCTAAGCAAAAAATGTTTGTTACCGCAACAATAACAAACGACATCAAAGCATGTACCTACAAACTAATGCAAGAATCTTGAAAATCGGAGTACAAATAATAAAGTTATAAGTTGTCAACTTAACAAAAATTTTGGGTGGCGAAATTTTGTGCCGGTGAGTGTAGATTAAAAGAGAAGAGATAGATTGAATATTGCTTCATATATTTTTCAGGTTCTTGTCACCCATGTATTTAATCCTTTAATCAGTTATTAACAAAGAAGACAATAATAAAACAGAAAATACTTTTTTATTTGTCTTACTTTGTTGTGTTGTTCTGAAGCTATATCCTTGTGGCATTTTTATAATTAACTATTTAGATGGGAAATAAGCCACAATTAAATTGAAAAAAATAATTTTATTAACGTTTCGAAACCCAAATCGGGTGTCGTTGTCAAAATACAAAATACTACTAAATTAAACAAAAATGTTGTTGCTTAGTAAAAAATTCTTCTAATAATTTATTTAATCTGACTCATTTATATCGGCAATTCAGACATAATATTAGGTATACATTTTAAAATTGTCAATATTTATGAGTTGCGTCAATAAAATTATTTTTTTTTCAATTTAATTGTGGCTTATTTCCTATCTAAATAGTTAATTATTTTGTTGTGTTAACAGCTCTCGTGCTCGATATTGCCTTTCTGTCTGTTGGGTCTTTATTATTATGGCTGGTGTGGGTGCAGTGTTGCCAACCGCATTTCTCTAACTCTAGATTATCGGATGGCCACTCGAAAAAGATCCGATTTGTCACGAAAAGATACGCTCATAGGCGTAGCCAGGGGGGTTGGGGGTTATAACCCTCCCCATTTAGATGTACTTTGAGCTCTCTACGCTTAACACAATTCCATACCTCCCAGGCTTAGGCCCAACATTTCTGGTCAATGATTTTTCGAGTCATGAGAAAACTAATAAGTATTTTTGAAAAATTTAAACGCAGAATGAAAGATTACATTATTACCGAGGGCCGAAAGTCCCTGAAAAGGACATCGCACACATCTTATGGAAAATATAATGTCACTCAAATTCAATAAAATTTATACGAATAGATTCGTTTTAAATTAATGGTCAAATCTTATCATTGCGCCAACTCTTAATTATGATTAATTACGGCGCAAATTGCAATTAAAGATTATCGAAATCACATTTTTGGAGTCAGTAAAACTGTCAGTTACAATCACTATTGCTCTGGGTGCTATTCAAAGGAGCTTAAACCCCGCTGGGCCTAAGCGGATTAGTGAAACTAATCCGCTGATTTATGGAGTACCGACAATTTGGGTTATATAAAATATTTTCTCTCTCTCTCTAACTTATGTACGTATCCATTTGATTTCAGATTTATTTATATCAATTTCTGCTCTTATTATTGAAAATATGGAGTTGGCGCAATGATAAGATTTGACCGTTAATTTAAAACGAATCTATTCGTATAAATTTTATTGAATTTGAGTGACATTATATTTTCCATAAGATGTGTGCGATGTCCTTTCTATAATTTTTTCTGTAATAAGTTAAAGCGATGAAAAAAAAAAAGGAGAACATTGAGTGTGATTTTTAATTTCATATATCTCATTCAAAAAAAACATTTTTGTTTATTCTAAGGGACGATTGGCCCTCGATAATAATGTAATCTTTCATTCTGCGTTTAAATTTTTCAAAAATATTTGTTAGTTGTCACAGGATTCGAAAAAAAAATGAATGCAATTAAAAAATTATTGGCCCGAAATTTTGCCTCTACGACCTTTTAGCAACTAAAGATTTATTACAACTAAAACAGTAGAAACATAACTGACAGTCTTAAAACATTAAAAACCTAAACATGTAGGTACGTAATGCAAAACACACAAAAAAACACAATATAATAAAGTACAATATTCTTATTTTTTATTTTGCCATACGTTACATTGTAACATTTTTTTGAAGGTGTAAATTTTACACAGCCAGTATTGCCGACACCATCTTTTGTCGCCAATAAAGCGCTAATTGTAGATGTACTTAAGAGGTTTCTTTTATCTGTTTTTATATCGAATTCATTACTGAAAGAAAACCCTTTCCTCAATAGCCAGTGGCATAACCAGGGGGGTTTTGGGGGTTATAACCCCCCATTGGGATGTGCTTGAGCTCTATACGATTAACACCATTACTATTCCATATCCCCTAGAGACCCTCCAGTATGTAGTTGTAACCTTCCCCCCTTAGGATCTTCCTGGTTACACCGTTGACATTAGCGTTTGAAAATGGTAGAAAGAATTGAAATGAAAATACTTCTTTTAAATTAGGAAACAAATATATATTAGCTTCATTTTTTAATTTTACCATTTATCAGTAGTAGCTATCATAAGTTTAAAGACTAAAAACCCATAAATAAAATCGGACGGCAGAATCCCTGTTTTTGAAATTTGAATTGGATCAGTATGCCTTTGTGGATACATTTGTGCATTCAAATTCTAAACAAACCAATTCGCACAGGTTCCTTTTGTTCCTTCTTACCTGTCCCTACTTAGATATTACCATGAAAAGTATCGAATGTCGCTAACATTGTTATTAAATGTGTTAAAATTAATATGTTGTTGGAAATATATGAATGAGAAGCAGATTTTTATATTAGCTTCATTTTTTAATTTTACCATTTATCAGTAGTAGCTATCATAAGTTTAAAGACTAAAAACCCATAAATAAAATCGGACGGCAGAATCCCTGTTTTTGAAATTTGAATTGGATCAGTATGCCTTTGTGGATACATTTGTGCATTCAAATTCTAAACAAACCAATTCGCACAGGTTCCTTTTGTTCCTTCTTACCTGTCCCTACTTAGATATTACCATGAAAAGTATCGAATGTCGCTAACATTGTTATTAAATGTGTTAAAATTAATATGTTGTTGGAAATATAATTATGAATGAGAAGAAAAATTTTTAGATTTATTCTTGTTATTAGTCTGTTGTAGTAGATTGGTAGATACACTGAGAAATATACGCAAATATCCGATTTATTTAAAGATACGAAGAAGATACGACAATTCTCAAAAAGATACGCAAATCGGATAATTATCCGCCGATTGGCAACACTGTGTGGGTGTGACTCACTAGTAAAGCCGGTCTTGTTTACAAACAAATCATGTTGGTGTAATAGGTAGATAAATGCAATCGTGTAGGGTGTGTATTTCATAATCAATAAACAGGTTAACTACGCTAGATTTAAATGGCTATCAAATATCAATTTACCATTTTTCAAGCCAATTTATTACACAGGATCGGTTTTAATAGTTTAAGCTAAGGTATAACGGCATTTAAATATACAGTAGATTCTAGGTAATCCGGCCTCGTCTTGTTCGGCGCCCCTGCATCCGACAAGCCAATAAAAATACACACAATGCGCTTAATCCATGGCAAATCTTTGTCCATTCATGATTTTACAGGTTGTAACTTGTTTGCGGCGCCGCGCCGTGGGGTTTGTTCGGTTGGAATACTATTCGACCAGGGCGGATCTGTGAAAAACGACTACATTTCGATGTGAGAGGTGGCATTCTGATTTTGCAGAAAAAGTTGTGTTCTAACTTCAATAATAATAATTGACTTTCGTTCCTTCTCAAATAATATGTCTGGAATATTAATAAAAAAATTAAATAGGTATTTAAAAAACGATGAAAAAATCTCATTGTCTATTCCATGAATACACGACTATTTTGAAATTCTTTTTATTGGAATAAATATTAGAACAATTTACTTTTGTACTTCTTATGTTTACTTATTTAACCTTTATATTGGAATAATTATTAGAGCAATTTACTTTCGTACTTCTTATAGGGTACGGCTTGCGAGTGATTCTTTTTGAGAGACAAATCGTGGACGTCTGAACTAAAAAAAAATATTTCAAAAGGCTCGTTTTCACGCTACGTCTTATTGTACGTTTTCTGTGTCATGCAAAACGTACGACCAAACGTACGTTTTATCCACTGTATAATGTGGCGTATAAAGCAAAACGTACGTCGTGTCGACACACAAAACGTACGACAAAACGTACGTTTTGTCAATAAGCGGATTTAATTTTCTCAATTCGACAAGACGTACATTTTGCTGTTTTCACGCTGCATCTTACATTGTGTGATAGGACAAATCCTATACATTTTTCGATTCCACAAGACGTATGTTTTGCTGTTTACACGCCACATCATACACTGGACAAAACGTACGTTTTGTCGTATGTTTTGCATGACACACAAAACGTACAATAAGACGTAGCGTGAAAACAAGCCTTTACAGTGGCCATACCTAAGAAATCGCTTATCGAAAAATCGCCGAGCGGCTCAGCGTATCGCCTGCTTCCAATTCGGTTTGATTTCTAAGCGACTTTTTGGTTCCATCTTGTCTTCAAAATAAACAGCACGATGTCTTGTTCCAAAGAAATTTTAATTTCCAAAGTGCAAAGTAGGATTGTGCATTTTATGGCAGGATACACACAACAAAAACAATAGTTGCTGATTTGCGTCTCAAAAGGTGGGTTCATTGCATCGCGATGTTTTGCCTTAAAAGAGGCAGAATGTTTATATTCCCTTCAGAGTTGTGACTGCATAATCTTCACTGATGATGCATAAGGATGCTGAAATAGTTGCTATATGGAGATGGTAGTCCAACTCTGAATCGAATATAAACAAAACCTGCCTTGAACCCTTTTTAATCTTTTTCATTTTACTCAGTTTTTGAGTATTTAGAAACTGTCTTTCGGTCCTTATCCTAGACGAAGAGAAGGTAAACGCGTGGCCTAAGTGTCCTCTATTTGCTTTCTCCTATTTTCGTCGTCTCTACGTGATTATATATTGTAAAATCCGGAGATATGGGATGCAGCCAGAAAGCAGTTTATTAACGAAAAGTCTTAGATTTAAAATATTGTTTATTATATTTTTATTTCAATTATTCTAATTGTTTAAAAAGTAGTAAACTTTCTATCTGGGGCTTTTCGTTGTTTTCCTCGTAATACGAGAGATGTCGCTGATTTGCGTCTCAAAAGGTGGGTTCATTGCATCGCGATGTTTTGCCTTAAAAGAGGCAGAATGTTTATATTCCCTTCAGAGTTGTGACTGCATAATCTTCACTGATGATGCATAAGGATGCTGAAATAGTTGCTATATGGAGATGGTAGTCCAACTCTGAATCGAATATAAACAAAACCTGCCTTGAACCCTTTTTAATCTTTTTAATCTAAAAACAATAGTGTAACAGTAACAGACAAATATTTGTTTTTTGTGTTTCCTATATCTATTAATGGGATGTACACCATACTTCCTTTTGGCTTTTAACAAACACTTGGATCATCCCAACATCCAAATACAATGGATCATCTTCTAAAAGGAGGACAATTCGACGCGTTCGTGGGAGAGGCATGACAAAAACTGATATTTGAATTGCTTTTCGGTGGACAGCTTCTCGCTTGTCGCCCGCTACATTGTCGTGAACATAGGACCGTACCCTAATGTTGCAGAATAAAATATTCGTTGTCGCGATAATCCACAATTATTTTCTGTCATTATTGCAACGTGCTGGAGATCTTCCTCTGTATATTTTGCTCGCTAAGTTGCCTTCAACTATCAATCGGTCCATGCCTTCTTTTCTTCTATGTAGTTAGATCTTCCTCTGTATCTTTTGCTCGCTAAGTTGCCTTCAACTATCAGTCGGTCCATGCCTTCTTTTCTTCTAGTTATATGTCAAAAATATCTTAGTATCTCATGGTTGATAGTTGTGATGAGTTCAGTTTTTATCTTAACGGCATCTTACTGAAAACGTGACTAAAAATAAATGCCGAAAAGACAAAATATTGTAATATTCAAACAAGCGTTCGTATTTATTTACGACTTTATTTATTGGTTTATACAAGTTTTCTTTTACAAACTCTAGCTTAAACTAAACTCAAATTTAAGCGCGCTCCGCTTAAATAGCAAATAACGTCATTCTCGATCATTCCAGACTTCGCCACCTCTAGCTATTGTGTGACCTTCCACATAGCGCACGTCTTTTTCCACCAATTCCACGTATATCGTATCGTGCTTCCGCCAGAATGTTCTCGAGATGGAACCGTTTGGAGCTGCTACTTGCGGCCAGTGATTCATTATTTTGCTACATTGCTCCCCTCTTAAGATCTGAGCTTCCCGATCAGCAACTCTAGATGAAGGCCAGGATGGCGGAATCTACACGACTCTCCAGCTCTGCATACACCCTTTAAGAAGAAATAACAGTCTACTGTCTTTTTTTTTGTTCTTGGTTTCTCGTCCCTTCGGGACTCCCTCATGTTCCGCTTATGTGGCATATTTTGGTTGAAACTCTTGCACTGTACACCAGAAAAAAAGAGTTATTATTTTGTTTGGAAGTAGGTACACCAAAACCCGGCCCTGTCAACAAAGAGGAGTGTACACATTGCAAAGACAGCTCATTACAGTGCAACATTGGACAAACACTAGCAATATCTACGAATAAGAGTTGTTGCACACAAACATAGTGTACAAACCAATAAATTAAACACTCTACACTACACCATCGGTTCTCAACCTTTTTGAGTGATGTACCACCTACAGTTATTTTTATTATTTTTGGTACCACTTATATTTTTTAAATTGTATTATCAATACTTACTAAGTACTACTATTTTCATTTTTTCTGTGTTTTGTGGACCACCGCCAACAATGATATGTACCACCATTGGTACATGTACCACAGATTGAAACCTCTGACTCTACACTACACTCTACAGGCTTAGTTAAGCATTTTATATTTAGCAGATTTTAGAATAAAATGTTTATTAAAAATGAATAAGCATTTTCAATTTCGTTGCAACACGAAACTCCAGGGGCATCATTCTTCCAGTTCAATCAGAGAGTGCAGCAAGCACCTCTACCGGTTTCGAAACTTATTAGCCTCTCATCAGGAGGCACATATGCTGCTCTCTCTGACCCAACTATGGAGTACAAACCCCGGCGTGCAGTCGGGGTTGCAAACAACATCAAAAAATGTTACTTTACATCCTACCAGATTGAAAACAATGGGAACCTTCTTTGGTAACACCTCCGAGGCTTCTACAATTTGCAAGCCATAACGGATGCTGAGACTAAAGAAGATGAGGGAATGTTACAATTTATAATTCACGTCCTATCTGCTCAGCGTGGTTAAGTTCCAACGATAATTGTTCCCCTGGTACTAAATTTTTATTGTTCTTGGTTTCTTGTCCCTTCGTGACTCCCTCATGTGCCGTCCATGTGGCATATTTTGGTTGAAACTCTTGCACTGTACACTGTACACCCGAAAAAAGAGCGACTTTTGTTTTACTTGGAACTGGAACTAAAAGCCACCAAAAGCCGGCCCTGTCAACAAAGAGGAGTGTACACATTGTAAAGACAGCTCATTGTTGATGTACAGTACACCGAGCAGTATCATTATTATCATATTGACTCGCCATATGCCGGCTAAACACATTGCCATCAGAGCTTTTGCTCCGCTTTTATTTAAAATGTTAGTGCGAGCCGGTCGTCGCTAAGTTAAGCACGTGTATCGCAGTCGGCTGGTATTCGGCTTCGTTCGTGCAGTGCCATCGACATCCAGTGAAAATGCCTTTTGTTTGTGGCTTTTATAATCTCTGATAATAATGTGGTTGTTTGTTGGAGTTGAATCGCTATCGCCTTTTGGTGAGTAGATTGCATTTCTCTCTGTATTCAAGGTACCTACTGAAAGTGTGTGTACCATTTTTATCCCAGTGGCGGGGTGGTTTACCGACTAGCCGGTTAGGTTAGGTCGTTTATCTTTTGTTTGTTGACGGAATTTGATTGTGTCATCGTGCGCTGCCATGGCAACTGTGCACTGGGTCTTTTCTTTTTTAGCTGATTTATGCACATGAGTAATTCTTTTTATATTATGTAAACGTGTCTCGACAATACGGCTTTAGAAACAGTAATGTTACAATAGGGTTATTGTATACCGTTTACTACAGATAATTTGCAAACGTATACATATAGATAATAATTGTTATAATATATAACTTTCATTAACAAAGTAATAAAATATTTTGAATATTGTTGTAGGAAACTACATAATAACATACACTGCGGTGCAAAAAAATCGATCCACTAAAAATTTGGTCATTTTTTATGTTTCCAATTTCCTAAACCTGTTGTCCGATTTAAGCGATTTTTTACCACGTTATAGCCTTATCCATTGACAATATCGATGTAATAATATTGTTGTTAGACACTGAAACTGTCATTGTATACCCACCGGGTGTACGAATCAAACTGTTTTTTTTTTCTCAAAGTTCGCATCACCCTGTGGATTATTTTATCATTTATTTATAAAATACTGAAATTAAAACCCAACTATAGCCTCAGGTTTTCTTAACATTTTGTCTTTCGATTCATTCGCTTATTTTGGATAATAAAAAAGTTAGGTACTTTAACAACTGGCCATGTTCGTCATCAGTACAGGGTGTTTCTAAATAAGTGCGACAAACTTTAAGGGGTAATTTTACATGAGAAAATAATGACAATTTGCTTTATAAGCATATGTCCGCAAACGCTTCGTTTCCGAGATACGGGATGTTCAATTTTTTTTACAAATTGACGATTTATTTATTGCTTTAAAACCAGTTAAGATATGCAAATGCAATTTGGTGGGTTTTAAGACGTAGCTAATGCACACTTTTTAACATTGTATATTCACCATTGGCATGCGTACGGGTAATATTATCAATATATAGCAAATCAAGTCAAAACATAAAGTGAAACGTACGCCGATGTGTGTAGTAGTACATATACAGTGTGGAAGGCACTTATGGAATAAAATTATTTCTGTCCTTGTTCCAAAAAATTATAAAAAATGCTGAGACTCGTCGATTTTTAAATAAAAATGTGCTTTTTTAAAACATAAATTTAAATATACAGGGTGATCCTTGCAAGTCTCGCAGAGCCCATATGCTTTATTTATATTGGAACACCCCATATATTCTTATATTTTTAAAAAGCTGCTTAATAACCTGATTTCATTGAACTATATCGTGTAGGGTGTATTATGAACAATACAGAGGTTTTTCGTGGTCTGACCGTTCCAAATTTTTAACCTGTTCCACAATTAAAACTTCCCCTGTTCCATGTTCCCATATATCAAAGTTTGTCCGACTAGACACCCTTAAGCTATTAACAAATTTTCAGCTTGCTATTAATCAACTTTTTTTTTCATACGCGGGATCCAGACCTAATATTCAAATAAAACAAACCAATATATTATAGGCCAGGGGTCACCAATTATATTTCCTGAGGGTCCGTTTCGAAAACCTATGACACTTCTGGGGTCCGGAGTTAACACTATCAGTCTGGTTGTTACAATTCGGTAAACAAATCAGAAGGGTGCAGTGCGAAATTTTTAGGCAGAAATTGTTTTTAACAGTTTTTTAATAAATCCACATCACCTTTTTTGGTCCCGAAAATATGTTTTTAGCATTTTTGGGTTGTCTTAAACAAAAAAGATTTTCTGTCATTTTTCTCAAAACTTTATAGATTTCAAGTTTTAAGCGATTTATAAACTGAAGAATGCGAAAATAAGCATTATGGAAGCTTGAAAATTCATGTGTAAATTATTATTTTTGCGGTTGTCAAGTGCCTAAATTGAAGTTTAAACATTCAATTTCAAGATTCTGATGAGCTATCGGGGTTTATTTTAATTGTCCGTTTGTTTTTATTGGCGTATTTAATTAGCACATTGGCAATAATTAATTGAATAAATAAATAAACCATTAAGAAAAAAAGTATGTTAATAATAAATTATAAAATTTTAATAAATGTGAAGTATTTGTTGGGCATTTTTTGCATAAGTACGTGTAATATGTATAATAAGTGCGACAGAGACGCACCATAAATTGCGAAGTGCGGCGACTTAAAAGTCGAGTGGACTCGCATAATTAACAATTAAAGAACAACGGTCTATATTGAAGTAAGTCCAGATTACTCGTTAGAATCTTGAAATTGAATTTATAAACTTCAATTTAGGCACTTGGCAACCTGAAAACTAATAATTTACATGTAAGTTTTCAAACCTTGAAAATGCGTAGGTGTTTTCACTTTTTTCAGATTTTAAATCGCTTATAACTCGAAAACTATACGAAGATATAGACTTTATCGAAGAAGTCGAAGAAACAGAACTAGAAACGCCCGAAGAACAAGAAGAAATAATAAATCCCACATCACCAAGAGAAATAAGTGAACTGATTCGAAAAAGTTCACCAAAGAAAGCACCTGGTCCAGACGAAATCACTAACAGAGCTCTGAAGTATCTTCCCTCGAAAGCAGTTGTGTATTTGACAAATATAACAAACGCAATACTAAGATACAGGCTCTTCCCAAATCGATGGAAGGAAGCCCATGTAATTATGATACCCAAGCCAGGAAAGAACCACATATTTCCTCAAAATTACAGGCCGATTAGCTTACTTCCAGCAGTCAGTAAGATAGTGGAGCGGGTCATCCAAACCAGGCTCCAATCAGAGACAGACAGGCTAGGCATAATCCCAGAATCACAGTTTGGATTCAGAGCTCAACATTCCAGCGAACTTCAAATATTAAGACTTACCGAATATATAGTAGCTGGATTCAATGACCAACAATATACGGGAGCAGCCTTTCTGGATGTAAGCAAAGCCTTTGATAGAGTGTGGCATGAAGGACTGACATACAAAATGAGAGATTATATATACAGCGGGGCCATGACGAAACTCATCTCCTCGTACCTAAGCGACCGGAAGTTCAGGGTCCGGAAAGGACCAGTTCTATCAGAACACGGAATGCCGGAAGCTAGAGTACCACAGGGGGCAGTTTTATCACCCCTTCTGTATAGCATATATACAGCAGATGTTCCAAGAACACCCGGAACATTGATCAGCCTTTATGCAGACGACACTGCAATTGCTGCAAAACACATGAACCTAGATATAGCTGTAAGAAATCTACAGACGGCATTGGATACAATAGAAGAATGGAGTATCCAATGGAAAATAGCAATAAATCCAGATAAGACCCAAGCGGTTATCTTCAAAAAGAGAAGAGATAACCCAGAAGGAGAGCTAACATTGCAAGACAGACCCATCGAATGGCAAAACGAAGTTAAATATTTAGGAGTCACAATGGACCAAGGTCTTACATTCACATCACATGTCAACGCAACAGTCCAGAAAACAGCAGCGGCCAGATCGGCAATAAGAGGACTCACAGGAAGAAGAAGCAAATTAGCTATGAAAACAAAATTAAGACTGATAAATAGCATTATACTGCCAATAATTACATACGCGTCTCTTGCATGGGGTCACATAAGTCAAAGTAACAAAAAGAAGATACAAGCGGCACACAACAACTGCCTCAGAGAAGCTGCAAACGTGCCCAGATACGTCGCCGAACGGTTCTTATTTAGATACCTAAAACAAATAAGAGTACTGGATATTATGGAAGAAAAAGCCAGAACAAAATTTGCTGAGCTAGAAGACCACCCAAACCGGATCTTGCAAGAGATATTAAGGTATGATGTGTACCATAGATGGAAACATAGGAGACCCAAACAACAAATATTAGTAAATATATATTATCCGGTTATATTTATTTGAGAGACCTATATGAAACGTAATATGGTATATTTTATAAGAAATTGGTTCTATAAATTTGTATTGTAAATTTGTATTTGTATTTATGTCTTGATGATTTTGTGTAAGTTTAAATTACTTTTATCATATTTCTGCAATGCGTTTTCTATAAGATGTTCAAACAATAATTGGTTTGTATACAAAAACTAATTAATAATTGAGCGAACGGTAGGTAGTGAAAGATAAAAAAATATATACTTATTTAAATAGTTTATAAAACCTTGAAGTAAAAATTAAAAGTTTATCTATTCAACACTTACTTACATTATTATTTTCTCTTACGAACTGACTTTCAAAGATTTGCACTTATTGCAACAATAAGTGAAGTGTTCATAATAAGGCCACGTTTTTCTTAAAAAATTGAAGCAGTAGTTTGGTGTTGAACATATGTTGATAATCCCTACACCTGATTATGTAAGAAAATATTCCGGGTAAGCTCAGTAATGAGAGAAAGTTGTCTTGGTATTACACTTCGTCACTTTCTTCCTCTGAATCACTGTTCTCCACATTGATAATAATTTTATTTATAACAGGAATGTTTTTAAGATATACTTTTTCGATATTTTTTACGTGCTCTATTGCTTTCTTCCAGTTATCCTCAGAGATATTTTTAAATTCAGAATCTATTAGTTTCACGACAGTGTTATAACATTTTGGACTTACATTTTTTTGTCTCACATTATATTTCAGTTGAGACCATAACAACTCTATTGGATTTAAAACGCAGTAATATGGTGGTAGTCTTAAAGTTGTATGTCCATTTTTACTTGCTGCATTATCAATAATATATTCCTTTACAAATAATTTTGTATTAAGTACCTCTACTAATTGGTCTTTAGTGTACCAATCTTCAAAATATAAATCTTGTGATAATAAAAAATCTTGCAATTCATCCTTTCTAGAGTATTTATTCGGAATTTTTTTAAGTTGTCTAGAATGATATGATGCTTTATCTAAAACAATAACACTGTTGTCTGCTAAATTTGGTAATAAGTTATTTTTAAACCACGATTCGAAAAGTTCACCCGTAATATCTTGATGATAGTCCAAATAACTGTCTTTAATGTCTTTTGCACTTAATAGTAAGCTATCGGTTACCCAACCATCTTCCCCTCCACAATGCAAAATGCATATTCGTTTGCCCCTGGAAGGTGGTACATTGACTTTGCACTTTACATTGTCATTACTCCAACCTTTGCCAATTGTTTCGTTAGTGTCAAACCACGTTTCATCTAAGTAATAAATTTTTCTTCCGCTATTTCTGTACTCGGTTATCTTTTCCAAATATTCATTACGCCATTTTATTAAACGGGCACTTTCCATTATAGTATGTCGTTTATTGATTGTTTTATACTTAAAACCATTTGATAGTAAAAATTTTCTTAAAGTTGATTTACAGCAATTAATAATATTTTTAGATTTTAATTCAGCTAAAATTTGGTTAAGTGTGGGTATAATATTACCTGCAAACATATTATAAATGGTTTCTGAAATGGGACCTAAAAGATGTTGCTCAATAGATCGATGTAGTCCAGAGTCGCTCCTTTTTTGTCTATTTGTAATGCCCTCCTTTATAATTCGATATACAGTAGCACATGAAACTTTTGTTAAAGCCGCAGTTTTTAAAAAACTCTCGTGCCGTTCCAGTTCTTCACATAATCCATTAAACACATTTAACACAATTTCTTTAGCGTCTTTGGATAAATGTTTTCTTTCTGGCTTTTTAATACTTCCTCTACTTGGTCCAGCAGTATTTTCAGGATTATTTGGTGGTAGAATTTCCTCATTTTCTTCAACAATTTCTACTTCATTATTCTCAACAATTTCTAATGCATTATTCTCCCATGGACGCCACATTTTTATTTACTTAATTTTTTTCTGATAGCTAAATCGTCACTAATAAATGCGTGCTCTCTTTACAGAGTTTAAACTAAAAATTATAAATACACATAACAATACCGAAAGCCACATCAGTCTTTTTGGCCGTTCAGAATTTCGTGGAAATTTAAAAACCTTTGTCAGCACAGCGCAGGGCTGTGACAAGAACCCGACAATCGAGTAAGAGGAGTCATAAACTCATAAACTTTTATTGATATAATAATAGGTATAAAAAGGAGCTTACATCGGCAACTTTTAGCAGCAGCGTAAATAAAAACATTATTGTGATTAAAGATAAAAACATTATTTTGATTAAATATACCTAACAGTTATACTTATTTAAATATAATATATTATTTATAATGGTACCTAATGAAATTATATTTTACAGTACTTATTTTTGCGTTTTTCTGAATACTATCCTGTAACAAGGCAAAATATTAAAGAGGAACTATTAAAACAGATGTCATTTGATCTAAGCACATGGATATTTTGTTCGGTATACCCTTAAGGATGGAAAATTTTACACCACCCTCTGGTATACCACTTGTACACCAATTCGTCTATCTCTTTAAATTTCTCAATTATCGGTAACCGAGCTATAATAAAGGCTAGATAATCGTAGCTCTATCAAAAGAAGACAACTTGCTCACCTTTGGCATCTCATTATATTTATTAATGTTGATTTTTATAATTTTCAGACATCCCTCAAAAAAAAATATACAAAAAACTTCAAAACGGCTTCAGCCACTAAACAAATCAATAAAATATTAAGGCGAAAGCCACAAAAAAATATTAGTAACAAAACCCAAAAAACGGGCATGAGGGGCCCACATCCTCGAGCGCCGAGTCGCCGAAGTGGACATAGCTCAGAGCGGGGACTCGGCGCCCGAGCAAGCAAAACAGATCGAAGATAAGTCACTAGAGATAGCGGGAATAGAGCGCCTCACGCTGGCCTGCATTGATCGGGGTAGGATTTCATATGGGAGTCCGTGTACCCAAGACTCCCATATGATAAGCACTTTGCTGATTGAGAGCCCCTATAGCGCATCAGAGTGCTATCGGGGGGTAAGTGGATGGTCTGGAGCATTGAAGCGGGGTGGAGTGATTCCTGCTTACGGGAGTTAATCCTCCTCGCCCCAATGAATTGTATCACCCGAATGTCATTCTCTAGGGGTGAGCAAGTCTCTCAGGCTGGGTTAAATCACTATGCTTGCTTGCTTGCTCGAAAACCATCAACTCTTGAAAAAAATGACAAGAGACCTTTTTTTTTTAAATACAATTTTCGGGGCTAAAAGGTAATTTTGAATTTGTATAAAAAGATTGTTTTGCCCAGCATTCCGGGCCCCTTCTGATTTGTTTAAGGGGACATTTTTGAACAGGAATCCACAAAAAAAACCGAATCAAAAAATTTGTCATTATTTACAAAATTATCAGTGAGAAAAATTACATTTTTTATTACGTACCTACAACCTGTCTGAAGTTTGGAGTGAGTTTGGTGCAACTGATTCTCATTGGGGAGTTGAGATATTCATCTGTTAGCTGAGATCTGTACCGATTTTTAATAAAGTTCATTCTTGATAAAGCGACTTCGCACATTAAGTTGAGTCAAAAATAATATACAATTTCATGGCCAAACATTTTCAAAATTACCAAACGCTATATTCTGAATTTAATGACGGTCTGCACAAAAGTAGCTCACGGTCCGGATGCGGACCGCGGTCCGCTAATTGGTAATGAGCGTGTTAATAGTATTTGGTTGTATTACAAGTTTTTATTTAATCATGTATGCTCTATAGTCGGATCGTCGATCGGATAGCTCAGTGCGACTAGCGGCTGACCCACACTTCACTTCGCCGTGAGGTACGAGAGTTCAATCCCAAGCCAGGCCATCGGAAAAACAAAAAGGCTAACGCGTCAGTATAAAATTCTAAATATGAATCTGGCGCTTAGACTGGAATATGCGGGCATCTGATCGACCTATGAGGGAGCAGTACGGCAAGGGATAAGGGCTTGCGGCTCGGTGATACTCCCCCATAGATCCCTACCGAAGGGCGTTGACGCCTAAGAACGGTGTATATATATATATATATATATATATATATATATATATATATATATATATATATATATATATATATGCTCTATAGTTCACTTATTTTTGTACTTCTTCTTTCACTTTTCCGTAGCTTGACAGTTTTATTCCTAAGTATTCCGTTTCCATCGCTTGTTCTATTATTTTGTTATTTACGACCAGTTTACATACATCGTCTCGGTTCCGCTGTTATCAATATCGATTTAGTTTTCTCTGTTGAGATCACCATGTTGTATATGAGCGCTGTGTCTTCGAATTCTTTAATTATTCTTTGTAGGCCAAATGTGTGTTAATTTTCGGTTATTATGGAGTCGTCGGCGTAGCATATTATCTTTATTTCCTTTTCTCCCATTCTATATCCTCTTCTTTTTTTAACTTTCTTTTTTTAACTTTTTCTAACCCTTTTTTAACATGATCTTCCTGTCACTATTATTATCCAGAGTTATTGCAGAGTTATCCGTTCGTTTATTTTTGTCACTATTATCCTATTATTCTTGTTGTCAATTTGAGTGCTGTGCTTATATTTAGCCTAGTCTAGACGATAATCCAAAAGTCTCAAATTCTTGACATTCGTGCAAATTCGTTACACAGTAAAAACTTGACTTCAAAAAGTTTATCTTGTCTTGATGTGTAATAATTTTTTTAGTGCCCAACATTTTCGAAGGCCAGTTGGTCACGCACAAATTTTTTTTGTCTGAGAATAATAATTTTCAGACTGTTTTCAATACAGTTGACATTTATTTCTTATTTAAATTATTAATTCAAATTAGGTGTCTATAAATCCCAATTAAATGGAATGATTTATATATGCTCTAGATACAGACAAAAAAATATAGAAAATAACCTATTGCGACGCAGAATTTCTATAAAGTACTGATGTTAATTATAGACCAATAGGCAGACCATGTTTAATTTCTTTTCAGACCTAATAAAATCTAGAAGGTGACTGCTTTATTTGTTTTTCTATAAATGTCAATGACATTTTTGTTATTTAAACTTTCATTTGAAAGAATATAGTATGAGAGCTAGTTACTCTTCGAGTAACGGCATGTCTGCAGTGTGAGACATTCTTATAGATATGACTCATAGCATGCTAAGTACGGTAATCACCTGGTACACATCGGCTCTGTACATCATGAACCCCTATATTTTTGAAAGTGTAGAAAATATTTGAAAAAAAACTTAAGCTTGAAATTTTTATTTATGATTTTTTGCATTCATTGTGATCCAACGCCCTTAAGGGCACTAAATTATGAGAAAGAAGAAGAAGCATTCATTGTGAAGCTTAAAAAAATTGACAGAAGTTTTGATGAGTACCTGACAGGTGAACCGAAATGTATGTCATATACAGGGTGTCAGTAAACAATTGATACACAAGGGGGTGATTTGCTTCGTTTTCGAGATCCAGGGTGTTGAACTTTTCCTTGCAGACTGACGATTTATTTATTGGTCTGAAACCGGTTGAGATATGAAAATGAAATTTGGTGCGTTTCAATACGTAGTTATTGCACATTTTTTGACATACAATTAAGAGTTTTATCATATACCCAACATTATTTTATATCGTCAGCCTAATATGAAACATGCATATGTCCAAAATATTCAATTTTAGACTTTTGATGGAATCTGTTAGCATTATCCAAAAGCTATGTACGGCTCTGTTTTCTTCTAAAATAGTTCACTAGATTTTGCTAAAATCGTGAAAATGAAACCTGCATAAGTCCATTAATGTTGAAACTCATATGAAATCTGCACAAGTCCCACACGTCATCTTGTTAGTGGCCAAACCGTTCAAACGTATCTGTACTTTTCTGATGTTTATGTACAAAATTTAATAAAAAATTTTTGGACACCCTGTACAAATAATTATGTAAATGTTTAATTACTGAGTAGAAAATTGAAGAACCTTTCAAATGAGCTAGCACACGACCCCTATTCTCATTTAAAACAATCGATTACGTCATCACGCCCAGATGAATGACGTCACTAGTATATAGTATATATGCCCCAATATCATAACTTAAAAATAAAAATCTACCTGTTTCGGGATTTTTCCTTAAAATCGCCGGTTTACGAAATAACGAATTTATTCCTTTCATTTGCACCATACTGTATACACATGCAACGGTGGAAAATAGTGTCGCGCACGCTTGATTAGCAATTAAAAAACAAAGGAGTTTTGAATATTGTATTGCAAAAAACTCTTCGGGATTTCATTAATCGATGTTTAAAGAATATTATCTACCTACCTTGGCAACATTCAAATTTTCAGTTTTTCACATAGTTTTTGAGAGTTAAAAATGGCCGATTTCGCAATTTTTCAGTTTTTAATCGCTATTATGTCAAAAACTATTAACTTTAGAGAAAAGTCACTAAAGACCTTTTCTGTTTGGAATGATCCAAAAAACCAAAAAAAAACTTTGTTCCATGCAGAAAAAATAATTTTAGGAAAAAAACAAAAAAAAAAACGTTTAAAAAATTTTTGACCCTCTTTTGGTACTGGCAACATGCAAATTTGTTAAAAGGGGTCCTTTTTGAGTAAGATTGTGCAAAAAATCCGAATCGGAATATTTTTTCTAGCGGATGCGCAGTGGCTTTCTGGACTATCATGCTATGACTTATCAGAATAAAGATTTTCTAGCTTTACAGACATACGGTTACTCGGAGGGTGCGCTAGCTCTTGGTCTAATAGTAATAGTAGAGGTGTGTCTCAGCTGATGGCTAGCCTGCATTCGGCACGTGAAATTTATGGTAATTACAAACCAGTCCTGTGAATTCATTAGTGATAGGTACTGTATAATATCGAGATCGAATGATTTATTGATATTTATGGCTCAAATTTATTTTGCGACCATTGTGGTCCCTGAAAATTTTCTGTTTCAATAAATGAAATACATAATATAATGAAACCTTAATAGATAGGGCATATACAGGGACGCCCACACTCAGATATGCTGAGAACGATAACTAACTGTACACCAATATGGCCCACTGGATGATGCAGAAGAATATATCAAAACAATGGATGTTTAAGACTGTTTGATTATTTCTGTTTCTATTAGTGAGCATTACTTTTCTGGTTTCCTGAAAATTTATTTGTAAGCCATGATCTCTGTTTATCATGTATGGTCTTCAGGGGTTCTCAATCTGTGGTACATGTACCACTGGTGGTGCATTTCATTAGGTGCGGTGGCACACAAAACGCAAAACTACTGCCAATATTCAGCATATTTGTAGTTAATTAGATTATCTACCTCCATAGATCTTCAGTTAGGTGGTACCAAAAATAATTATAAGAATTTTGGTGGTACATGGCTCAAAAACATTGAAAACCAGTCTAGTCATTTTCGAGTTGTCCTTTTGAGATTTCTATACAAAAAAACAGAAACTCAACTTATTACGTACAAAAGTGGACAAAATCACTGTCAAATATTGAAATCACTGCCAAACAAATGAAGAAACAGTATATTAATACAATTTTACAAAAACAAGAGACATACAAAACAATGTACAAACTATAGGGCCTACTTGTCACACCATGAAAATATGGGAGAGAATCATTGATAAAGGAATACATGAAGAAACCGAAATATCCGATAATCAGTTTGACTTTATGCAAGGCAGATCAACAAAAGATGCAATTTGCAGTTGATGGAAAAATACAGCAATAAAGAAACAAACGCTCAAATGGTATGTACTGATCTTGACAAAGCATCTGGTAGAGTTCCTCTAGAGATTCTGTAGTAAACATTCATTAAGAAAGGAGTTCCCGGTGAATATGTAAAGATCGTGGGAGACATGTATATAAGGCAATGACAACTAGCGCTACAACTATACTAAATTTACAATCAAGATGCAGTAGAAATAAACCAAGACACATTAAATGCTACTAGGAGCACTTCCGAATCATAATTTACAATGTATCAACTTTGGAAATCATGATTTTTTAAATTATGATTTGGGAGTGCTCCTAGTAGCATTTAACCTGACTTGGTTTGTTTATTTCTACTGTATCTTGATTGTAAATTTAGTATAGTATATGTGGGAGAGACTGACAAACACGTGAAAGTAGGATTACACCGAGGGTCGGTGCTCAGCCTTTATTTATTCCCATTAGCATTGAATGCAGATAACTGCGGAACTGCAGGATACCATTGCCTGGTACTTAATGTCTGCTAATGATGATGTATTGTTAGAAGTAGGAAATAGTGAAAGTAATTTCGAACAAAAACTGCAAGTGGATGACAATATCTTAAGGAAAAATGTTTAAAACTTAGTAGGACAAAAATAGAGTATCTGAAATGTTTATTTAAGGATGGAGTTCCTACAAAAAAAAATGATATCTTTGGACTGTGTGTTGTGTCACAGAAAAATTCCAATGAAGCTAAAGGAAAAGTTCTGTAAAACAGCTGTAAGGTTGGCTATAATGAAGGGGACTAAATGTTAGGAGGTTATAAATAAAAGAAAAGAATAACAAATGCGTATGGCAAAAATGAGAATTATTAGATGGACAAAAAAGAATAAAATTATGGGAAGACCAGGGGTCGCACTAATTGGTCCCAAAATGGGAGAGCGTAGGTGAAAATGGTTTGGTCATGTTCAACATCGAGAAGTTAATCACCCAATACAAATAATTGCTGATCTAACTCCTACTGTGTGGAGTAGGAGAGAAAGAATAAAGATCTTGGAGAGACGCTTAGACAGGACTTGTCGGTTAAGGTGATTGATATTGGTGTGACCCAAGATGGAAACTTATGGAGAAATGTAATTAGGAAATCCGACCTGGCATAGCCTAAAGGCAAAGAGAATTATCATATTGTAAAACACATCTGGAAAACTAGCAAAATCCGATCACCGTAACCTGTTTATTATTCTGGACCACTAGAAAACTTGCAGAATCAGTATCCAGATGAAACTGCTTTCAAATTGGTTATTCCATGGTCCATGGTAGTACGAAATAAATTATAATAAACTACATATTTTTAATGGGAAATAAGCCACAATTTTACCCAAAAAAATATTTTATTAACGTTTCGACGTCAAAATCGGATGGTTTTCCTGGTTCTCGAGGTTTTTCCTGGTTTTCCCTCGTGATTTACTATTGAATCTCTAACGCGAGATTTAACTGTAACCGTTGCATGTGGTTGTCTTTTTAAAGACAGATCACATGCTATGATTTTTTTGTGACAGATACTCTTGAATTGGGGTTGATTTCATGAAATCGAATGAACTATCTTTCAGTAAAGTCGTCCCAGGAACGCAACTCATAAATATTGGCAATATCATTTTAAAGTCTTTTACTTTAAAATGTATAATATATGTCTGAATTGCCGATATAAATGAGTCAGATTAAATAAATTATTAGAGGAATTTTTTACTAAGCAACATTTTTGTTTAATATTAACATTTTTTGTATTTTGACAACGGCACCCGATTTGGACGTCGAAACGTTAATAAAATCATTTTTTAGTAAAATTGTGGCTTATTTCCCATTAAAAATAGTTAATTACAAAAATGCCACAAGAAGATAACTTCAGAACAACATTATAATAATCTTAGAAATACTCTAAAATTAGAAAACATTGACGAGAGAAGAGTGAGATGTCACAGAATCTTTATTTTAAGTTACTTAATAATTTTTCAATGCCCTGAGTTTTTGGCGAGTTTAACTTTCATGGTTTATCTACACTACACAGGTGAGGTAAAGTATCCCAACATTCAAAGACGTTTAAAATTAGTACACATAGAACAAACTATGTATGAAAACACATAACATTATTTGATCGAAATCGAACGGTGAGAAACAACTTCCCTTGACATTGACATTTTTCATGTTTATCTAAGGCCAAGTTTGCATTTAAAAATTGAAGGTGGTGACCTAACATTGAAATTAGCCTAACATTGAAATAACTAATAAATACCTTATGCCTTGGCAGTGGAAAACTGTTATTTTTGTCTTTGCGTATTTTTTTAGATTCGAATTTGAAGTATGTACATAAAATATTCTGATTCTTAAATATGATTTTTTTATAAAAATTACAAACTATAAAATTATAAACATTTTGATAAAAAAACTAGATTTCTATGGAATTCGAGGTATTTCTTCGAACTGGTTTCAATCTTACTTGGATAATAGGAAACAACTGGTTAGAGCAAATGATACAGACTCTAGTCTCAAAAATGTTGTATGTGGGGTACCACAAGGTTCAGTATTGGGTCCTTTACTTTTCTTTATCTTTATTAATGACATTACTAGTTTAAAAATCGAGGGAAAAGTTTTTCTTTTTGCTGATGATACCAGTATCACTTGGAGCAACTCAAATATCGCAACTCTTCATGCTATTATAACTTCTGATACTCACAATAAAATCCTGGTCCGATTCAAATTTACTCTCTTTTAACGTAGATAAGACAGTAGCATTATCCTATAAAGGAGCTCTTCAACCCTTACCTTTTCATAACAGCCAGATTAGTATCGTTGATTCTGTACAGTTTCTTGGTATTTTTTTAGATATCAACCTTAAATGGTCCCTTCATATTGATGTGTTACGCAAGAAACTATCCTCAGCTTGCTTTGCGATAAGATCTGTTTCGAAGGAAATGAATTTAGTCTCTTCCAAAATAACATATTTTTCTTTGTTCGAGTCCCATCTTCGATATGCTCTTCCTTTTTGGGGTTCTGGTACGGCTGCCCAATCCGATGTTATTTTTAAATTACAAAAAAGAGCAATAAGATATCTGTTTGGCCTCAGAAGAACAACACAATGCAGAAGCTACTTCAAAGATCACAGGATTCTAACACTACCTTCTTTATATATTTTAGAAACTGTTTGCTTAATTCGTAAATATCTATTTACCGATCCCGTCCAGTGAGTTAGTAAAGAAATCTATATTATATTCTGCAAAAAAACTTTACGACCATCTCCCTCTACAACTTAAATCTGCAACACCTTTCCCCAAGTTCCGTAAAATGACTAAAGCCTATTTATCTGAAAGACCATAATATTATTATTCAATAGCAGAGTTTCTTAACCAATCACTAAGAAAGTACAGTACTCTTATTTATAAGTAGAATCTTAATCTGCTGCTGAATTTGAGTGTCATATGCAGCAGCTTAACTTAACTTATTAAATTTCTTAAGGTAGATTATGCAATTTGCAAATTTTTTTAAATTTTGCAATAGATTGTTACTGTTTTTTGTTTCACTTCATTATATTTTATTTATATTGACAATTTATATCATTTTAGTATTTGTTATTTGTAATTGTTCTTATTTATGATTCTTGTAAGCTTTGTCTATAAAATTTTTAAATTTTTCATGACAATAAAGCATATTTCTATTCTATTCTATTTATGATTTTCTTTAATATGAGACAAAATTAAGTAATAATGGTAATACACTCATTTTATTGAATACCTTGAATGAATTATTAATTGGAATGAATACTAACTGAACTGATAATAATGGACTGTTTTGTGTTGGATAAGCGAATCCGTACATAATAAAGAACAAACAAGCAAACATTTCAATGTTGTTTACGAAATCTGCCCAGATTTTCCGGGGACGTTTAAATCCGTCAGGTTTGTCAGTCATGTTCGGTAGACTATGGTAATGCGGATTTGTCTTTGTCGAAGATAGAATTAATTAATCAGTCTTTCACAAACAATCACTTAAGCCGGGCACTCACGATACTGCGGCATCATTCAGTTTTGTCGAATTCGACTAATTGGCAAAAAATTTTGATCGTGTGTGACCGGTGTGCATCCAACAAAATCGTACAATTTTACCGTAGACAGGCTGGCCTGTATACTTACCGTAGACTGGCCTGTCTACTGCATTACTGCAGAATTTTGATAACATCGACGATCTTGCCGAACGACACCGCAGTACCGTGAGTGGTCGGCTTAGAAGTTTGATTCTCGTCTTAAGAGGAAACAGTAGCGATCAACAGGTAGCGAAAACGCGTTCCAAGATTGCGGCTATAATTTTAAATATTTTTTCGAGATATTTGGCACACGTATTCGTAATATAATAAAGAATGGCGGTACAGAGCCCAATTTGAAAAATATATTAATATGTGGAAACTACTCTGTAATTAAATACAATATTAAAAAAACGAGCCTGTACCGCCATTAAGAAGAACAAAAAAATACACTTTCTTCAAATAAACTTTTTTATCCGATGCCTAGATTTTGTGTCATTTTGGAACTACTAAATTTTTTTATTTCATTAGTAGTTCCAAAATGACACAAAATCTAGGCATCGGATAAAAAAGTTTATTTGAAGAACGTGTATTTTTTTTTCTTCTTAATGGCGGTACAGGCTCGTTTTTTTAATATTGTATTTAATTACAGAGTAATTTCCACATATTAATATATTTTTCAAATTGGGCTCTGTACCGCCATTCTTTATTATATTACGAATACGTGTGCAAAATATCTCGAAAAAATATTCAAAATTACAGCCGCAATCTTGGAACGCGTTTTGGCTACCTGTTGATCGCTACTGTAACACCTTAAGCAGCGTTTAGACGTAGAGTTTCACGATATTCGATAAAAATATCGATATTGTATTGATATCGTATCGAAAATCAATGCGATACCGATACAATACACACCTTAGCAATATTATTGTCGATACGATACTCATTATCTGAAATCAATACAAAACTCTTGTATTGTTGATACGCTTGCCTCGATATTATTGAAAATATCGATATAAAGAAAAAAAAAATAAGACGCCACAGTTGTTTAATTATATTTCGTGGAATAGGCATTTAGATAAGTGATCTGCAACCCAAGCATCAGCTGTTATAATATTTTACAATTGAGTGCTTGAAATTAAAGCTCTTGAGAGTGACTAAATGCCTGTTATATTATCATTACACTGTTTATACTCACCGGCAGAGAAAACGGGCACCCCAAAAAATGGGTCATTTTTAATGTCTTGTATTTCCTAAACCTGATGTCCGATTTAAGTAATTTTTTTAATATGTTATAGCCTTATTCTTTATCAATATCGCTGTAATAATATTGTTGCTAGACAGGTACATTGTCATTGTATACAGAGTGTACGAATCAAACTGTGTTTTTTTCTCAAACTTTGGAACACCCTGTGGAATGTTCTAGCTTTTATAAAATACTGAAATCACAACCAAACTATAGCCTCAGGTTTTCTTAACATTCTGTTTTTTGATTCATTCGCTTATGTTGGATAATAGAAAAGATAAGCACTTTAACAACTACCCCTGTTTTTCGTTAATACAGGGTGTTTTTAAATAAGTACGGCAAACTTTAAGGGGTAATTCTGCATGATAAATTAATGACAGTTTGCTTTATAAACGTATGCCCGCAAATGCTTCGTTTCCGAGATAGGGGGTGTTTCTTACATTTCTTACATAAATTGTTCTTACAAACTGACGATTTATTTATTTCTCTAAAACGGTTTGTGATATGCAAATGAAATTTGGTAGATTTTAAGAGGTAGTTATTGCGCATTTTTTGGCATACAATTAAGAATTTTATATTCACCATTGGCGTGCATACGGGTATAAATATTTTAGATATATCCCGTATGCACGCCAGTGGTGAATATAAAATTCTCAATTGTATGCCAAAAAATGCGCAATAACTAGCTCTTAAAATCTACCAAATTTCATTTGCATATCACAAACCGTTTTAGAGCAATAAATAAATCGTCAGTTTGTAAGAACAATTTCAACACCCCCCTATCTCAGAAACGAAGTATTTGCAGGCATAAGTTTATAAAGCAAACTGTCATTATTTTATCATGCAGAATTACCTCTTAAAGCTTGCCGTACTTATTGAAAAACACCCTGTATTGACGAAAAACAGGGGTAGTTGTTAAAGTGCCTAACTTTTTTATTATCCAACATAAGCGAATGAATAAAAAAACAGAATGTTAAGAAAATCTGTGGCTATAGTTGGGTTTTAATTTTAGTATTTTATAAAAGCTAGAACATTCCACAGGGTGTTCCAAAGTTTGAGAAAAAAACACAGTTTGATTCGTACACCCTGTATACAATGACAATGTGCCTGTCTAGCAACAATATTATTACAGCGATATTGATAAAGAATAAGGCTATAACATATTAAAAAAATTACTTAAATCGGAGATCAGGTTTAGGAAATACAAGACATTAAAAATGACCCTTTTTGTGGGGTGCCTGTTTTCTCTGCCGGTGAGTGTCATGTGGCATTTGTGGCAATATTATGGAAGTAAATGATGATGACGCAAAAATATATCCCGAATCTCCGGGACTTCCCTATCTTTTCAGAAGTAGTTTTTAAACAGTAGATACAGAATTAGTAAGTATTAGTCGTTTCAAAGAAGCACTCAGCCATATTCAATTTTTATAAGAATCTATAAGTTATTAGAAATATTTGTAATATTTTTAGAATAATGCCCATTTGTTTTACATGCACTTCTTTTTATAATAAATGCTCGTGCAAATTTTTAAAACAATTGGTATAGTACTTTTTATTTTAGAAATTCTCAAAAAAGTATATGAATTTCGACTTTTACACTGGGATAGCCCCTTAAATAATCTTTTTTGAAAACTATTTCTTGTGGGGATATCGAAACGTTAAATACCAATAATTTATAAAATGTAAATTTTCATTACAATCAATTGCGGCTTAATCAGTCCCATGTAAATGTAATTTTTAAGGGGTGGGGTGTATGGTTTGAAATTTGAAAAACATTTCAAACACATTTTTCTTAATTTTTTTTAAAGTTTGTTAGGATTATTTTATTTTTAAATTATATAAGCATACTCAGTACAATTCAAAGAAAACTAAAAAAAAATGCAAGGAAAAATATTGAAAAATATACCAATGGTGGCAAATTTTTAAATGCACCTAAAAATGGATTTTGCGGTGAACATCAGAACTCATCATTGGATCATGTGAAACAAAAAATTCAAAAAGATTTTATTACCTATGAATATCTCGAGATAACGCTGTAGAGTTTTTTTGGTTTTAATGATTTTTGAGTTTTTGATATCACTTAGAAATCAAAATAACGAAATATTTTGTGGAAAAGGATGAAAATCAACATATTTATTTTTGTTAAACAAAAACAAGCATAAAACCAAAACTATCTCGACCACATTACCTCATAAAATGTCTTAAGAAAGTATGTGCAAAATTTCAGGTGGATCGGACTAGTAGTTTTTGAGTTACAATGTCTACCCCCTTTGAACAAAGCAGTTTTGAGAAAAACGCGTTTAAAGTTTTTTTGACTGTCAAATTATAAAGTGATGCACACCGAAATATATTTTTGAATCGCCGAGTAATTTACAACGGAAAAGGGGAACAGCTCTTGAACGTTTCTCAAGCGCTCTGGCGCGAAACTGCTGCAAGACGAGTCGGAGGCATAGATATATTAACCTGTAGATTATGCTAGCTATGGGCCGCTCTGTGCATCGAGGTGTAACGCCGATATCAAGGACGCCATTGGTCAATATTCATTTTGAGTGGTCTAGCCATCTTTGTCCGTCATATGAGCGGTATCGCTTAGTAAAAAGAGATAGATAGACTACCGATCGACTGCCGCGCGTTACGCTTTTTTGCTCAGTATGCCTTGTCTACGGTTCACATGTTTCTGGTCGGAGGTAGGGATATTCAACATGCTGTATTTGAGGTAATTTTGCTCTGACCAATCTAAAATTTTCAGAAGTTGAATTTGAACTTACGGACTTTCATTTAAAATATAAAAAATCGAAAATTTTCAAACCATACACCCTCCTTAAATTAGGCAGGCCACAAGAAAACAAGTTTCACTTTTTTGAAATCATAGAAAACTTGTTAACAAAATTGTGTTTGACGTTGAAAGTAAATAAATAAATATTATGTATGTATAACTGTATAAAAAATATATTAACTCTGGGCTTTCTTATCATTATTTCCGTTTCGCGTATTACCTACTATTCATATTGATAAAAATACAATAATTGTACTGAAGCAAAACGTGACCAATTTAGCGATAAGTTATCTGCGTTTTCGACATAGGCGTAACCAGGATAATCCTAAGGGGGGGGGGTTACAACTACTGGAAGGTCTCCGAGGGGTATGGTGTTAAGCGTATAGAGCTCAAAGTACATTCCAATGGGGAGGTTATAACCCCCAACCCCCCCGTTACGCCTATGGTTTTCGACATTGGTTTTTAAACTACTACTTCTTAAGGTGATACAGTAGCGATCAACAGGTAGCCAAAACGCGTTCCAAGATTGCGGCTGTAATTTTGAATATTTTTTCGAGATATTTGGCACACGTATTCGTAATATAATAAAGAATGGCGGTACAGAGCCCAATTTGGAACATATATTAATATGTGGAAATTACTCTGTAATTTTCAATTCAATTTTATTTCCAAAGAAGAATTTTGTACATTGTAATTAACAATAAATTAATTACAATATTAAAAAAACGAGCCTGTACCGCCATTAAGAAGAACAAAAAATACACTTTCTTTAAATAAACTTTTTTATCCGATGCCTAGATTTTGTGTCATTTTGGAACTACTAAAATTTTTTATTTCATTAGTAGTTCCAAAATGACACAAAATCTAGGCATCGGATAAAAAAGTTTATTTGAAGAAAGTGTATTTTTTTGTTCTTCTTAATGGCAGTACAGGCTCGTTTTTTTAATATTGTATTTAATTACAGAGTAATTTCCACATATTAATATATTTTTCAAATTGGGCTCTGTACCGCCATTCTTTATTATATTACGAATACGTGTGCCAAATATCTCGAAATAATATTCAAAATTACAGCCGCAATCTTGGAACGCGTTTTCGCTACCTGTTGATCGCTACTGTTTCCTCTTAATATCCAAGAAAAATCATTAGATACCTCTAAAATACATTAAATTATTTAACCACGCATTTTTCTTTTGCATACAGACACAACATACAATTAAATGTGTTCTATTAATTTCCGACTGTTTTGGATTATTTCAATTTGACAAAGGCGTCAACTATTTAAATTACTGAACAGAAAATTAATAATGTTTAGAAAAATTCAAAAATTTAAAAGAAAATTTTAAAACTAGAAAAATTATAAATTTGTGCAATTTGAATTTTCGTTGTTTTTATTATTGAAATATGTTTTAAAAAAACATAAATTGTTGAGTGTTTGATCTTTCAGGCTGGCTCTTTTTTGTACAGAAATTTGCTGAAGTTGAAAACGCACTTTCTGTTGATGTAGGTCTGATGCTTTTTAGTGAAGTGAGTAATTTTTTAAACTTCAGGTCAGCTGATTTGCACTAATCTAAGGCGGCACGCTTAGTGGAAGCGGTTTCCGCTTACGGGCAAACCGCGCGGTTCTCGCGCGCGGTTATGGTAACACAGTGAAGACGGGTAAAAGCGAGAGAGATCGTTCAAATTTGTCAGTTGCGTCTACTACTTGTAGCAAAATGTCGTCTTTCCGATGACGATATAATTGCTTTAGATTCTGTTTTGTCTAAACTGAAAAGAAAGAGAGTTGGTGTACATCCTATTAATCGAGAATAATTAATTTATGGAGAATATCATCATGTATTTCAAAAATTAAAAGAACATAATGAACGATTCTTCCAGTAGGTATATGAGAATGACTCAAGAGACTTTTATTTATATTTTGGAGAAAGTGGAGTATCATGCCGGAAGACTATACCCAGTATGTACGCTATAATGTTTTTGGTGGAGATTTTTCTCTGCCCAAGAAATTTTTTTGACATAGATACTAAAGTATCATTTTAAAGCATTAGAGAAAGACATTTGACTGTTAATAATAATAAATTGTCTTTCTGGTGTGTACATGCGAACAATTTGTTCCCAGTAAAATTACGAAATTTTTAATATGGTCCATTATACAGTGCGCTGGAGTAAGTGTTACCCCTCCCTATTAACTTATTTATTTTTAGAACATAAGCAAAACGCTTGGACAAGTCGATTTTTACAACAATCGTAGTATATTCTGGCATCAATGTTTCGAACTTTACGTGAACCCTCTTCAGGTGACAGGCATAAGTTTGATTTTTTTTAATGGGAAAGTACATCATATGACACCTCATTTAAAAGCCATTGAGATACTGATTACAAAAATGTATAATACTTAAATATTTCTTAACAGCGCAAGCGTAAAATTTCGGTCGAATTATTCTTAAATGCATTCATTTTTTGCGGATCCTGAGAAAACTAATAAGTATCTTTGAAAGATTTAAACACAGAATGAAAGATTACATTATTGCTGAGGGCTGAAAGTCCCTTAAAATAAACAAAAAGTTTGTTTTGAATTATATATTTTAAGTTAAAAATCACTCTTAATTGTCTATTTTTTTCACCCCTGTAACTTATTAAAATCATCATTAAAAAAGTTCCCATGGACTTAAAACCCTCGGTAATACCGTAATATTTCATATTGCGTTTAAATTTTTCAAAAATACTTATTAGTTTTCTCAGGATCCGCAAAAAATGAATGCATTTAAAAATAATTCGACCTGAAATTTTGCGCCTACGCTCTCAAAAACGATTTAAGTATTATACATTTTTGTAATCAGCATCTCAAAAGCTTTTAAATGAGGTATCACATGATGTACTTTCCCATTTAAAAAAATAAAAGTTATGACTGTCACCTGAAGAGGGATGTTCTTCTGAAGCTATTTTCTTGTGGCATTTTTACAATTTTAACTATTTATAATGGGAAATAAGCCACAATATTATTAAAAAATGATTTTTGTTAACGTTTCGACGCCCAAATCGGGTGCCGTTGTCAAAATACAAAATACTATCAACATAAACAAAAATGTTGTTGCTTAGTAATAAGCAACAACATTTGGGCGTCGAAATGTTAATAAAAATCATTTTTTAATAATATTGTGGCTTATTTCCCATTATAAATAGTTAAAACTGAAGAGGGATCACGTAAAGTTCGAAACATTGATGCCAGAATATACTATGACTGTTTTAAAAATCGACCTGTCCGAGCGTTTTGCTTATATGCTAAAAATAAATAAGTTAATAGGGAGGGGTAACACTTATTCCAGCGCACTGTATTAAGCCATAACAAGGATCCAGATAAAAAATGAACTTCAGAAATTCGATCAAGAATAGAGTAATTTTTGAAGATAAGGAAATTTCTGAGTAACCAAAGATTCAATCTGCAAATTTAATACCGGATGGCAAAATGTTATGTCAAGTCAACCATCATAGACGAAATTCAAAGGAGACTGAAAATTCAACTGATCTGGTCTGGTATGGTCATGTACAACGTCAATGGACAACGACAGGTTGCCAAAACAAATTTTAAAATGGATGCCAAGGGAAAGAAGGAAGAGAGGAACGCCGAAACAATCCTGGCTAGGCGGCATTCAGAAGGCAATGTCGGAAAGGAACCTGAACCCTGACGAATGCAACGACGGACGAAGCTGGAAATTGGCAACCGGAAGACGGAGAACGCTATAAAAACCGGGATAATAATAAAAATGTTATGTCCACTCTCTTCTTCTTTATTGGATTGTTATTTCAGATGTGGCTTTTTAGGGGAATTATGAAAATACCATGGACCAATCATATTACGAACGAAATGGTGTTGCACAGAATGGAAAAGGAACAGAGAGTTTTTGACCATCATTAAAAGGAGAAAGACATAATTTGAAATTAAAAATCACACTAAATTTTCTCTTTTTTCCCCTCTGTGATAAACATTATAGAAGTTTTCAGGGACTTTCGGCCCTGGGTAATAATGTAATATTTCATTCTGCGTTTAAATTTTTCAAAAATACTTATTAGTTTTCTCAGGATTCGAAAAAAATGAATGCATTACGCTCTTAAAAAAATCGCTTGCGAGATTTCTCAATACTCAATGGGCCGGATAAAGTAAGCAAAAGGGCCGGATCCGGCCCGCGGGCCGGCTTTTGCCCACCCCTGATTTAAGGTGATACAGTAGCGATCAACAGGTAGCAAAAACGCGTTCCAAGATTGCGGCTGTAATTTTGAATATTTTTTCGAGATATTTGGCACACGTATTCGTAATATAATGAAGAATGGCGGTACAGAGCCCAATTTGAAAATTTATTAATATGTGGAAATTACTCTGTAATTAAATACAATATTAAAAAAACGAGCCTGCACCGCCATTAAGAAGAACAAAAAAATACACTTTCTTCAAATAAACTTTTTTATCCGATGCCTAGATTTTGTGTCATTTTGGAACTACTAAAATTTTTTATTTCATTACTTGCTCTGTACCGCCATTCTTTATTATATTACGAATACGTGTGCCAAATATCTCGAAAAAATATTCAAAATTACAGCCGCAATATTGGAACGCGTTTTCGCTACCTGTTGATCGCTACTGTTTGCTCTTAATTAAAAACTGGTGTAATTTACATAAGCAGGCTATCCTTCCGGAAGAAAGGCTTGTTATAACATTGAGGTAATTAGTTTTGTTGTAAATTTATTTTGGGAATACCTAAATCACACAAAATTACGGTTTCAATAAGATTGACTTTATTACTTTTGTTTATTATAATGTACAATTTATGAAATTAATTCATTGCCTCCTTATTCATTGTAAAATCACTGAACTCGCGCGACAAAAAGAGGGAATAAACTAAATTCTCATTCGAGTAAACATTAAAACCGCGCGGAAAAAACTAAATTCTCATTCTAGCAAAAGCGGTCAGGCGGGTTGAAGCGGTTGGCCCGCGCGGACCTGCTTTGACTATGTTCGTGTACATTTAAAGACGTGCATTCTTTTTGAAAACGTTTAAAAGCGGGTCCGCGCGGTTTAACCGTAAGCGGAAACCGCCTCCACTGTGTGCGCCGACTAATACCGTATTAAATTTCCTATGTACGAATTCTTCATAAACATAATTTTAATTCAAAATAAATATTTATGTTATAATTCTGGATGCTTCAAAATGAATCGGATCGTCGCATAAACAAAAGAATGTTTATGCTGACGGATGTGATACATTTTGATTTTACCCCAAAATTGGAATAACATTTTATCCTCTTCCGTGATAACTTGAAGAAAAATTTTGTAACATAACTTTTCACTCGTAAGTGCCTCGAGGAAGATTGTAGTAATGCGTGGGAATTTTTAAATTTTTTTTTAAGTTTTTTTTTTATTTTTTTTTGTTGTGAAATTTACGGCTTTGGTGAGAACCAATTAGCTTTAAAATTGTTAGAAATAGATATTTTTAACGTAACAAGTCAATAAAAATATTATACAATACATATTTCTTTTAAATTTGCATTTAAATTCGTATTCTAAGATATTTCTCTATGCGCGACTACTTACGTGACAGAAGTGAGCGCGACTGCTCCCGGGTTAAAATATAATTGAAAAATAAATATTTTAAGTGGGATGATTTAAAATGATTATTAAGCAGAGATAATAATTGTATCAGAATCGTTTATTCATTGTGAGTTAGTAATATCTCCGCTCATAATTTAAAATAAAATAATTTTAAAATCCCGGGAAATCTGTAATAATTCCCGGAAATCGGGATTTCCATTTTTACTGATTTCCCGGGAAATGTGTCCCTGGAATTTCCCGGGAATGCAGCTCTATCTGGGGTCTCAAACTCCGGAAGCAATGAAGAAGACATCAGGGAGGACGTCGAAAGCTGACGGATTAAAGGGGGAAAGGGGATTAGTATTGTATGGTTTGGGTAAAGCTAGAAATTTGTGGATATACGTACTTCAAGAGAGATACTTCAGGGCAGCCAAATCAGTCTAGGAATAAAGGCAAAGTAAATCATGAAGAGTCAGCTAAAATTACATTAGTAACAGCGTTAGTAAGCGTAGTAACACAATTCAGCATAGATTTAGCAGATAATCAGTAGATTATTAACAAATATAAAAGTAAAAGATTCAGGGCGAACAATCACAGGCGTTTGAAACGCATGTTGGGTTGCGACAAGGAGATGCGCTGGCGTGTCTCCTCTTCAACATAGCTCTTGAAAAGGCGGTCAGAGATGCCCGAATAGACAACAGAGGAAATATTTTTAATAAATCATCCCAAATTTTGCGGACTGGGACGTCGAGCCACTTCGCCGTCGGCCGTTTCGCCGTCGACATCCCGGCATTGGTTAAGTTTACAAGAACGTTATAACATACTAACTTTTTTTATACTAAATGTCGCAATAACGTGATAACATACTAACTTTTTTTTATACTAAATATCCCGGAAAATTCCCGGAAATAAACAATATTGAGAAAAGGGATTTCAATTTCAATTGCTTTTACTGTATCAAAAATAAAAAACTTCATTATGCAAAAGTGATAAGTGATAGTATGTACAGTTGAGTCCGCGAGTCTTTACCCGTGCGTCATTAATACCTGGCGAGATAAAACACATACTTTTTATCTAGCATCATTCTCTTCCACGCATGAAACTCATGACAAACCAGCTGACGTTTGTTATT
Organism: Diabrotica virgifera virgifera; assembly: GCF_917563875.1. Classification (NCBI taxonomy): domain Eukaryota; kingdom Metazoa; phylum Arthropoda; class Insecta; order Coleoptera; family Chrysomelidae; genus Diabrotica; species Diabrotica virgifera. The sequence goes on from NC_065447.1 coordinate 238,695,186, forward strand.
AAGTAAAAACACATGTTATTTTTATGAACCATCTAGACTCAGTGCATTGAAAAGAGACAGGTACAAAAAAAGACGATTCGATATGTTTTCATATTTTAAGCACAATTTGTTTGACGTTTCTGCTTTGTTTAATTTTGTGGCTGTCAGTCATATGAATTTTTTCCGGTTTTTGTCGAATTTTTGCGTTTTGAAGTTTCTTTATATTACACAAACAGTTGTTTTCACAACTAATTCTATATTGGGCTTTGAAATTTAAAGGTAAATAATTATATTTTGGCAATTAATATTTAAAATATACAAAGCTAACGTCATTCACACAGTAAAGAAATGACTGTGTTTAGATTTCCGTCAAAGTGAATAAAATAACAAAAATAAAATATGTTATTGAATTTTTTTATAAATTGTTTATTTATTTATTAATCAATAATAATAAAATAATTTATTAAGCTACTTCAAATGTAGCTGTAATTCTGCACAAAAATTTTGAAGCAAAACGTACATCTGACATTCTATATATTTGATATCATCAAATTTTATAATAAAACCCGTAATCGGAACAGTAGCCACTTTCTGTCAGTTGTTGTTGCGTGAAATAGATTTCCGACTTATTTCATATGCTTTAAATGATGACGCACGGGTAAGACTCGCGGACTCAACTGTAATCGTTCGAAAACCATTCAAAACTTATATAAGTACAAGTTGGTACAAGTAATGATCATCCCGAAATTATAAGTACGAATGCTAACAACGAAATGGCGACGGCGAAATGGCTCGACGGCGAAATGGCTCGACGGCGAAACGGCGACGGCGATATGGCTCGACGGCGAAACGGCAACGGCGAAATGGCGACGGCGAAACGGCGACGGCGAAATGTCCTAGACCCCAAATTTTGGCATATGCAGATGACGTGGACCTAGTTGCCCGCACAACACGCAAGCTAGAAGAAATGTATACCACCTTCTCAAATGCTTCAAAAAATATGGGCTTGCAAGTAAACGAGGAGAAAACTAAGATGATAGCATCAACACCAAACAATAGAGCCAGAAACATCGGTCACCAATTCACGGTTGATAACTCTACCTTTGAAGTGGTGGACAAATTCACATACTTAGGCTCCCTGATCACCAAGGAGAACGTCATGACGGAAGAAATCAAGCAAAGGATAATCCTAGCAAACAAATGCTACATATTTTGGACTGAACATATGAGAAGCAGAAACTTAAGCCAAGAAACAAAAATAACCATATACAAAACCCTTATACAACCAGTGTTGATATATGGATCAGAGGCATGGACCATTTCCAAGGCAGATGAAAACCTTCTGCTTATATTTGAACGAAGGATCCTGAGAGGAATATTCGGTGGCATCTGTGAAAAGGGTGTTTGGAGGAGGAGGTACAACTACGAGGTATACCACAGATATAAACAAAAATTTGGTGGTAAAGACGTAGTATCTCTTATAAGAATAGGAAGATTAAGATGGGCAGGACATCTAGTAAGATCACAGAAGAATCCTTATGTCACAACCCATGGGAAGTAGAAATAGGAGTAGGAAAAAACTCAGATGGAAGGATGGTGTGGATGAGGATGGGAGAAATATAGGCGCAGCAAACTGGCAACGGTTGGCAATGGATAGGACTGGCGTAATAGACTTGGGAAGGTCGATGCTCTTTCATGGGGCTGTAGCACCATTGATGATGATGAAAAGTAAAAGATTGGTTTTATTAGAAATAAGAGTATCTAAAGAAAGGACGCTAAATGTATACGTTGGTAGAATATTTAAATATATTTACCAACGAGTTGGTGCGTTTTGGTTCAATTCAGTCTTCTTATAAGCCTATTTAATAATGAGTAAACCTAGAAACACGTGTCAGCGGATGACAAGAATTGAATCAAAACGAAATCGTCTACTTTTATCTAGAGAATGTTGTTTATTTATTTTTCCAAAATAGTTTTCACTATAATGTGTGTATTATAGAACTTTTTAATTTCTATGTGAAAATAGCCAGATAGCCGTTTCTCTGTAAAAGTATACAAACAAGTTAGTCCAAGTAATGAAGCTTAAAATAGGACAAAACCTCGCAATTTTTACAGAATGGATCGATTTGCTTGAAAATTTGAGAATAAGTAGTGGATAATCCAAGGATCAAAATCTATATGATGCCGAAAAGCGCTTTTACTATGGGGGTGGTTGCCACCCCATCTCGGGGGAGGAAATTTTTTATTATATTTTGACCGCAAAAGTTGGTAAAAACATTCATTCTAAGCAAAAAACGTTCTATACATTTGTTTGATAAAATAACAGTTTTCGATTGTTTTTAATAAGTTTTCTGCTAATAACTGCAAAAGTTTTCGTTTTATCAAAACAGCTTTACTTAACAAAAATGTACCTTTTAAAAAAATAAACAAAACCGTTTTTTTTTTAATTTTCTTTAAGACCGATAGTAATCGAGCTATACTTTATTATATGTTAGCTCTTCTTCGTCAAATGCTAAATGTTGTAGTTTCAAAGTCAAAAGACGGGAAAACTATGCGTTTTTCGACGATAACTTGTTCAAACTAATTTGAAGTATTAAAATTAGTCATTGAGCTTATTTGGTCTTCTTTATTTATGTATTATTAATTTCTAGAAGCTTGATCGGCTTAGAATGATTAGTTTAAAAAAAATGGAGTTAAAAGCGAATAACGAATATTTGTAGTTTGGAAAAATGGCCTTTTCTTCAGAATAGAAAGATTATCATCAGAGATACGAATAAATGTTTAAATATGAAATTGTAGCTTATTTAATTTCTAAGAACCTGGTTTGCAAACATTTTTTCTACGGCAAAAATTGAATGAATCGTAAATGAGTATTATCGAAAAACATTGATTTTTTCGATATAAAACTAACACTTTCGATAGCGAATAAATCTAAACTATTAATTTTATCAAAAAAATGTATAAAACATTTTTAGCTTGGAATGAATGTTTTTATCAACTTTTGCGGTCAAAATTTAATAAAATGTTTCCACCCCCGAGATGGGGTGGCAACCACCTCCATGGTAAAAGCGCCTTTCGGCATCATATAGATTTTGATTCTTGGACTATCCACTACTTATTCTCAAATTTTTAAGCAAATCGATCCATTCTGTAAAAATTGCGAGGTGAAAAGCTGCGGTTCCTGGACTAAGTCATTAGAATAATTATATGATCATGTACGCAGTAGGTACATTACCGTTTTATAATCTATTATGTTCATTACCTATAAAATATTATTAATGTTTTTGAAGTAAATTTCAATTACTTTTTGTACATAATAATTTGCCTTGTTTTAATGTGACAGTTAAAAAATGAAGAGCGCAATAAATTTCCAGCATAATTGTGAGGATAACAAAAAAATGCATAAAAATGTCTGTTTGCTTTGATGCATGTCTTTCGTTCTCATTAATTTTGAGGTCGGATGGTAATCAGTAAAAAGCAATATTGTGTATTATATTATTACGCAGTACCTTCAGTTTTTTAAAATGACAAATAGAAACATCATTATAAAAAGTTTAAAAAAATATTGGAAAAACCAGATTTGACAGCTACTCTATTAGAGCTCTTAACCAATTAAATGCTAAATTTTCAACGAAAACTTATCGTTTATAAATTCGCAAAGTCTGTGTGTTATTACGTTGCCGTTCCTGCAATACTTAGAGCAGATTTATCGATGGATTCTTATGTAGTTTTTTCTTCTGAATCCAAATCTGAAAACGGCATTTCGATATCTCTAACCGTCTTCGAGATAATCGACCTCAAAATCTAAAATGTGAAGTCACAATCCTTTTAGTCTCTGCCGACACACTAAACGTCAGCTGAAATCGTTGCTAGTAAGTAGGCTAGTTTTCAACTAACACTTTTCGTTTATAAATTTGCAAAAGTCTGTGTGTTATTGCGTTGCCGCTCCTGCAATACTTAGAGCAGATGTATCGATGGATCCGCATGTAGTTTTGTCTTCTGAATCTAAATCTGAAAACGGCATTTCGATATCTCTAACCGTCTTCGAGATAATCGACCTCAAAATCTAAAATGTGACGTCACAATCCGGTTATTTCCTACCACGCACTAAACGTCAGCAATTTCACGTCATAAATTTCATCATTATGAAATCTTTGATTAGGAAGTAGGCTACTTTTTTAATCTGAATTTGTTAAGCAAAGCAAATGTTATTATTTACATTTGAGTTTGACACTTCATGAATGTCAAACTAAATTTTAAATTATTTAGCTATTAATAAAATATAAATGACATTTTATAGTGAATTTAATTATTATATAAAATATTATGTGTAATAAATGTATAAAAATACAATTTGACTATATTTTGAAAGCAATAATACATATTATACTATATTAATAATGAATCAGTAGAAACGATTATATTTAAATTTGGTAAATTATAACTCCACTCGACCAGCGCACGACCACACAACTCGAAACACAAGTACGCAAATACGGTTGGAGTGAAGCGTGGCGCAAAGCCGTAGAATTTACGAGACTCGCTCGGTCTGTAGATCCAAGTAAAGTTCATCAGTAAAAAGTATCTTTATCATGTATGTATTATTTATTTTACAATATTGGAAAATTGTTATTTAAAATGTGGTTTGGAATAAAAAAGTATGTTCTGATATATGAAATTACATCCTTCTAATGGAAAAAAATATTTTACGAATTTTCTCAAATTATTGATATCAACATCATTTTCATTTATAACTCTTGTATTTTTAATTTCACGAAAAAAAGTTATTCTTCATAAAAATCTATTCTTGGTCTAAGATTTATGATGCAACCATCATGAATCAAATTTTATTAATTTTATACGAGGTATGTAAAAAAATATGAATTTCGGGTAAAGTATCTTTATAGTTCACAACATTTAAATTAGAATGATATACTTGCACATTAAAACATAATTTTTAATTCTAAACAGCTTTTCGTAATAGCAATTTTCTATATTATGAATTTATATACGTATATAAACAAAGTTTTCGTTATGATAATGCTCGCATTTTCAGCTTGTTTAATCTGAATTTGTTAAGCAAATCATAGGTTATTTACATTATTTGAGTTTGACACTTCGTGAATGTCAAACTAAATTTTAAATAAAGTATTAATAAAATATCAATGACATTTGATAGTGAATTTAATTACTATATAAAATAAATACGCTTTAAAATATTTAAAATATATTAAATAATAATAATTTAAAATAAATTTTAAAAAGGTTTATATGAGTATACGGTCTCCCCTTTAATGGGAGTACCTAATGATAAATGGACTGTTCCATTTGTTATGAAATGAAAATTGTTATTATAGTCGGTTCGCTACTCAGACACAACTAGCTAGTGATTTTAGTAGGTCATTTTTTTGTTTTTTTCCAATTTTTCCAAAATTGGCAAGATTACTAATTATTTAGTATAATTATTAACTATTTAGTAATTTTTTTTTGCCAAATTGGTAAAATTACTGACTAAAATCACTAGCCAGTTGTCTGAGTTTAGCGAACCGACTATATGAAATGTTGTTTGGAATAAAAAATTATGGTCTGATATGTGCAATTACATCCTTCTAATGGAAAAAATATTTGAACGTTTTTCTCAAATTATGGATACCAACAACATTTTCATTTTTAACTCTTTTTAATTTGACGAAGAAAAGTTATTCTTCATAAAAAGCTCTTCGTGGTCTACGATTTATGATGCAACCATCAGATATCACATTTTATTAATTTTATACGAGGTATGTATATAAAAAATATGAATTTCGATCAAGAGTAAAGCACCTTTATAGTTCACAACATTTAAATTAGAATGATATAATTGCACATTAAAACATAATTATTAATTCTAAACAACTTTTCATAATAGCAATTTTCCATATTATGAATTAAAATACTAAAATAAACAAAGGTTTCGTTATGATAATGCTCCAATTTTCCGCTTGTTTATTTTTGTGATTTATGTTGAAACATGTTGCCATCTAACTGTCGTGATGTAGAGACACATCAACTCGCTTTGCAACCCACGTGATGGGAGAGTCATACTGTGCCCAAGAACCTAATTATTTATAAATATTATCCTTCTTCTTCTTTACGTGCCCTATCAAGTCCCCTTGACGTTGTCGATTAACATGGCGAAACTATCTCTGTCTCGAGGTATTCTAAATAGTTGTTCTGATTTCTTTATTCCTGTCCACTCCATTATATTCTTCAACCAAGAGGCCTGTTTTCTGCCAATTCCTCTGCGTTCTTCTATTTAACCCATCATAATAAGTTGAAGAATATTATACCGGTCTCCCCTTACTACGTGTCCAAAATAGGCCATCTTTCTATATTTGATGTTATCAAGCAGCTCGCTAGCAGCATTTGCTCTCTTAAGGACTGCCACATTTGTCATCATAGCCGTCCATGGTATTTTTAGTGTACATCTGTGCTGCCACATTTCAGAGGCCTCCAAACGATTAATGGTGGATATTTTTAATGTTCATTCTTCGACACCGTATAAGAGGACTGAGTAAATGTAACATTTAATCATGCGCTTTAGAAGTTGAAGTTGCAAGTTATTCAGTAATATGGCAACCAAGATATTTAAAACTTTGTACACTCTTTAAATTATATGACCGTCAACATATAACCGTGAATCTTGATGTGCCAAGGGGCTAAACACCATGTATCTTGCTTTTGAAGAGTTTATGTTTAGGCCAAACTCTCTTCCCACTGTGTTCATGGCATTTAAAAGGCATTGTAATCCATCCATGTCATCACTTAAAATAACTGTATCGTCTGCGTATCTGATTATACTTATCAGAATTCCACTAACTTTCACACCTCTTCCAAATTATGCAGCGCTTCTTTAAATATTCTATCTGAATATACATTGATTAACAGTGGGGACAGTATACAACCCTGTCTGACACCTCTTTGTATTTTACATATTTCTGTTGATATTGCATTTATGCAAGCTGTCGCTGTTTGACGCCAGTATACTTTTTCTGTGATTCGTACATCTTGACTATCAACTCCTTTATCCTTTAATATTTTAATTAATTCGTGATGATGTACTCGATCAAAGGCCTTTTCATAGTCAATAAATACAGCAAAGACGTCTAGGACGTAATAAGTATTATCCATCCTATGGAATTTTAAGCAAATATGCGATTATAACATATTTTTATACCATTTAAAGGGTTCTCACCCTGGTATTTCTTTGGTGGCTCAGCTTGCAACTGATCTGATCTTAACACTGATGATGATTTTGTTAAAAATCGAAAACGTTCTGTGATGTAGTCCTTCCTCCTCCTCAGTCGCTTCCTCATTGCTGAGTGTCGTGATTCCCTATAATACGAGCAACTATCTCTTTCCATCGGCTTCTGTCCTGAGCTTCCCTCATGGATTCAGAGAATGTTTTTCCACTGGCTTTCTGTACTTGATCCGTCCATCGAGTAGGTGAGCGACCTCTACTTCTGCGCCCTTCAACGTTTCCCGAAATTATAAGTCTCTCAAGATTACCATCACTTCTTCTTGCAACACGGCCGAAAAATTTTAAGACGGTGGAGAGGCAAATAGAGGAAAGTCGAGTCTGAATATTAAGCTCTTGGAGGAATGAGTGATTTGTTCTGTGTTCCGTCCATGAGATCCGAAGCATTCTTCTCCAGCACCACATTAAATTTCAAAGGCGTCAATCCTTTTTCTGTCGTCCGATTTCATTGTCCATGTTTCGGATCCGTAATTAAATATGGGAAAAATGAAGGCACGTACTAATCTTGTTTTGGTGTTCTTCGACAAGGAGCGATCTTTCCAGATTTTCGATAATCGACTCATAGCGTTTTTGGCCATGCCTATTCTTCTACGTATTTCTGTTTCACAAGATCCTGTATTATTGATGTAGGATACTAGATAATTGAACTCGTTAACCACTTCAAACTGGTCTAAGGCTCCTGTTGTCTGAAGTGAATTTGAATAATCTACTATCATAATTTTTGTTTTTTGTTTATTGATCTTGAGACCACATCTATTGCTTTCGGCTTCCACTAGCTGCAGCAGGCTGGACATTTCTTCTTCGGATGCAGTTATTAATGTTGTATCATTTGCATATCTGAGATTCTGATAATCTAGAAAGCAGATGATCATCGGAATTTTGAATTCTCGTGTTTTCTCAATGAGTTGTCGCATATTAAGAATTTGCTTCCTTGTGCCTGTACCCTTCACGAAGCCTGCCTGTTCTTGTGGTATTTGTCTATCCAGGTACGTCTGCATGCGACACTTGATGATTCTCAACAGAATTTTACTTGGGTGTGAAATTAGTGAAATGGTTCGGTAGTTACTACATTTTGTGGTTACGCCTTTCTTATGAATGGGAGTAAATAGTGCGGTACACCAATCACTGGGCCATTTGCCGATTCTCCATACATGATTACACAGTCTCCACATTAATTGGAGACCATGTTCACCCTTGTTCTGTAAAAGTTCTGCCGTGATGTCATCGCAACCATTATTTCTTTTAAGGTGTTTTATGGCTTCATCGACTTCAGACCTTAGAATATCTGGTTCTGGGGTTGTTGTTGAGACTTGCAGTGCTGTTATATGATTAATGTTAGAGGTTTCACCTTTATAGAGTTCTGTGCAGAACCGCATCCATATCGCTTACCATATTACCTGTCTCATCCTCTATAGCGTAATTTCTGGGTTTGAATTCCCGAGCCATTAACTTTACTTTCTGAAAGAGATCTCTTGTTTCATTTCGATGTAAGTGGATTTCTACTTCCTGGCAAATGTTAGACACATATTTGTCTTTATCTTTCCGGCAATTTCTTTGGATTTCTCTTGATAAGCTTCGATAGTCGTTTAAATCAAAACTGCCAACTTTAAGTTCCTTTCTTTGTTCTATAATTTTCCATGTTTGGTCACTGATCCATGGTTTACGACTGTTGTTTTTTATGGGTTGGCGATTTTGCTTAGCTGTATCTAAAATATCTCTTTTAAAGGGGTAGTCCTTCAAGGGATTTTAATAAAAAAAGTTTATACCTTTTACAAATGATGTTTCATTAAATTTTATTATAATAACTTATTATTATTAATAAGAGTGATATAATATTATATTAACAGCATCACAAACCATCCCAACTGATTTCGTTTTAATAAATTTGAATCTAACATCCGCAACTGAGTTTGATAAGATTTTTACCAAAAATATGTATACATATTCACCATACAGATTATCTAGCAAGGATATTATTTTTTGCCGGGTTAGTGGTTTTCCGCGAAAAACACGGTAAACAAAAATATCATCGACATTTTTTTGCGTTTTGGAAATGTAACAACAACATTTTGGGGTTATTCATTTTAGATAAATATGTAGTTTAATGGATGGAAAATTGGTAACAATGCATATCCGTTGATTTATTACCTTAGATTTATTACCTAGAATTAAACCACAAAAGCCGCTCTAAATATTGACAAATCACCTGTACATCCATTTAAAAATGAAAAAATCCATTTTTTCTAAAATGAGATAAATGAATAAATAATAAAATTGCTTAAAAACTACTCGACTGTTGCACAATATAGTAACTATATAAAAACTCATATTGTGAAATGCGTTTTAATAGTTATTTATGATATAAGTGTTAAAAGTACACGTTTAAGGCACGCATGTGAAAGTTTGCAGAATGAGCGATAGCGAGTTCTGCAATTCACATGAGTGCCTAAAAAATGTACTTTTTAACACGCATATCATACAATATTTTTTCTATAAACGTAATTACAGGACAATATCTACAAAAACTTTTACTTGAACTTGACTGACATTCCATTTTTATATTTTTTTCTACAACCGTGTTAAAAATGCAATTTTTAGCACTCCACACGTGCGTTAAAAATGCTACTTTAAGGCACTAGTACTTTAAAATTTTTATGGCACTGCAATTCGTATTGATCGTAAAGGCAATTTTGATGTAATGTCAAAAAAATATAAAAATGGAATGTCAGTCAAGTTCAAGTAAAAGTTTTTGTAGATATTGTCCTGTAATTACGTTTGTAGAAAAAATATTGTATGATATGCGTGTTAAAAAGAACTCGCTATCGCTCATTCTGCAAACTTTCACATGCGTGCCTTAAACGTGTACTTTTAACACTTATATCATAAATAACTATTTTGACATTACATCAAAATTTTCTATAAGGTCAATACGAATTGCAGTGCCATAAAAATTTTAAAGCACTAGTGCCTTAAAGTAGCATTTTTAACGCTCGTATGGAGTGCCAAAAATTGCATTTTTAACACGGTTGTAGAAAAATATTTTTATTGTTTATTATAATAATTATAAAAAATTGAACAAATGCTTACTTACGGGTTTTATCAGCAGTAACTTTTTTGTTTATAAACATTTTTTAATTTACAAAATCCCACTTTAAAGAGCAAGTATTTTCAGTAGTAATTGCTCAAGAGCTCTAAAATTCTATATTAATTTTAGAGTTCGAGTGCAATTTGTTGCGATTATTTCATCAATAAAACTGTTCAAAACCAAAATTTTATTATAATTTATATATGTAAGTACCAATTAGTGAAATTAAACACACAGTTGTTATAAATATGTATTTGACGGTTGAAAGTCATCACTTTTATAATTTTTAAAACATTTGTCATTAATGTCACTGAATGTATTTTTTCGTAGCAACGAAGGGCATCTGACGTAATATGCTTAACGACGGGAGATTATCAAAAATTATCACCTTAATTTGCATGTCTGTAGCTTTCTATTGGCCAGAATCTCCTATGAATGAAATAATCAAGAAAATCGTCTGTTAAATATTTTCCTGTAACGCATATACTGTAATGCATAGTTTTTTCACAATATTGAAATGAATGAAAAAAATCCCTCTATCTGCTTAAATGTTAATAAAAACTATGACACAGTAAAAATTTTGTTACTCGCGAAATGGTACGTCTTTTATATTTGACTTTTGACTATTGACAGTAATTTTTAGATTTTTAATTTCTTCGTTTCGTGGGATATCTCTAATCTATCTAAACCCTATCAGCCCTAAACATCCATCCTTGGACATAGGCCTCCTTTTTCTTTTTCCACGCCTCTCTGTTTTGTGTAAATTAAAATACAATTATAGTATACGGCAATGTTGCCGATTTTAGCATTTCCTTCAGTCTGTTATATCTAATAAAAAACTAAACGGTTTGTATGTATTTACTCTTTTACTTGTTCTATTCTTGTTAGTTCTACTGTAATTATTAGTGCTTCTTGTTAATTAGTCATGGTTTTTGTTTTACTGTAATTCATCTTCAGTCCTATCTTCGTCGATTTTCTATCTAGTTCTTCCATCATTCTTTGTAATGCTTCACACGTTTCCTGGGATATACTTTTTAATAATCAATTGCCAATTTTCATTGTTTATGTACGATACGTTGTTTATTCGTTCAGGGTCCATCCGATCTACGTGGTCTCTTCACATGCGTCGTCGTGCTCTTGTCCATCTCACTACGTCTTGAACGCCTATAACTCTCTCAATGTGTCTTCGTTTCGTATTCTATTTCTGAGTGTGATACCTCTTATGGATCTTAGCGTTTTTATCTCTGTTGTTCTCATTATTTGTATGATCTTTGTTCTCGGCCCTTGTCTCAGCTGCGTATGTCAGTATGGGTCTATCACATGTCTTATAAATGCGGACTTTGCTTTCGGTGCTCATATATTTATTCCGCCAGATTATAATATTCCCCAGGAAACCAGATATTCTCGCTACTTTCATTGCCGAAAGCAACTACATAATATAACTAAATCCACAAGGAAAAGAAATAATTTTTCCTGTAGCTGGGGCTCTATGCCATCACTATGCCAAAAATTTAATGAAAAATCCTTTGTAAAAGGTATAAAAATTTATTAAAATCCCTTTTAGGGCTACTTCACAAAACGTCTTCAATATTTAAAATATCGTCATCAGTGTTTAGAACTGGTTGATCACAAACTAAGCTACCAAAGTATATAACTAAATTGAGCTTTACAAAACTTGATATTCCAGATCCCAGTTTAAAACTAACTTTCGCAAAAAATATAATGTTATTTACGGTTACAGCAGTGCCAGATAAATTAGCTAGCCATTAATGTCAGTGTAAACTACTATTCAGGTTAGATACATTCAGATTTATTGTATTTGTAAGTAAATCTGTTTAGATTTATATCGTTAAAGCTGGTCAGTGTCAGATATTATGCATTCAAATATCAATAAATATTTATATCATACGTTGTTCGTATTACAGTTTGACAAATCACTACGTTAGAATTGATTTGAGTCTATTTAAAAATAATCAACTATAAAATATGCACAGTGCGTAGAAAGTGAAACGTTGCTGAATTTTTTGCATACACTAGTTGTTGAAATTTGTCGAAAATGTCTTTTAATATTTTCGAGACATTACACAATAATAAAAAACATCACTTAGACAGTTTTACAAAGGATTTGCGATTATCTTTTTTTTTCTTTTTCCGCCTGTTTTCATCGACTCCTGAACAAGGGCCTCCTCATGAGTTCTCCACTGTACTCTGTTTTGTGCTATTTGATGCCAGTTTTTCCAATCTCGTTTTGATGTCGTCTAGCCACTGTTTTCTGTGTTCTCTTGATCTCCAATATATGTACAATGTTTCTCGTCCAATTTTCGTTGTACGGTAGTGTCATTTTACTCCAGGGAAATAAGGTTTTTGTCGGGACACTTGAGCAGCCATGTTGCAAATGGGTATTAGGGTGAGGCAGATAAAGGGCCTATTAGAAATATCTCAAGAACTAAAGACAATTGAATTATGAAAATTGGAATAAGGGGGTTTTGAAGACTGATCTATTTAATGAAAATATTTTCATCTATTTGGTACTTCCGGTTATACCGGAAGTTGCTTATAACTTCGTTTTTTTAAATGGGACATCCTGTATATTTTTACATTTTTGGATTCTCCTCGATTTCTTCTTTCTTAAAATATAAGGTTTTGTAATAATATACAGGGTAGGTTAAAAGATAATTACGTTTTCTTATTAATTTCGTAGCAATATTCCCACCCTGTAGGATTGTAGTAGTTTGACATAATAAACTCTATTTATGTTCAAATGATTTTTAATATAGTCTACTATTGTTAACAATTATTAGTGTAGCTAAATTTTTAATTTTAGTATACAGGGTGGGTCGAAACTCGGAATGAGTATTTTCTGAGTTTTCTTAAATGGAACACCCTATATTTTAGTATTGTAATGAAATGATATTTCATGGTCCTTTTTACTTCTTAAGCATTCCCTATACCTAACTGCTTTAGTTTGTGCTTAATTGTTAATCGCACCAACAATCTTAACTTCGATGGTATTTTGATACCTCAACCACTGTTGGCAAGTTTAAGTATCAGTATAGATTAGTATGTATTTATTTAAAAAAAATTATTTGTGACTGAATATTTTCACGGCCAACCTAATACAATTTCACCTATTTTGTGTTGCAATTAATGTTTTTTCTTTAATCACCAATAACTCACAAATTAAAGAAGTTAGGTAAAGGGAGTGCTTAAGAAATTAAAAAGTACCATAAAATAACATTTCATTACAATACTAAAATACAGGGTGTTCCATTTAAGAAAACTCAGAAAATACTCATTCCGAGTTTCGACCAACCCTGTATACTAAAATGAAAAGTTTAACTATACCAATAACTCTTACCAATAGTAGACTATATTAAAAATTATTTGAACATTAATAGAGTTTATTATACCAATCTACTTCAATCCTACAGGGTGTTAATATTGCTACGAAATTAATAAGAAAACGTAATTATCTTTTAACCTTCCCTGTATAATATTACAAAACCTTATATTTTAAGAAAGAAGAAATCGAGGAGAATCAAAAAATGTAAAAATATACAGGGTGTCCCATTTAAAAAAGCGAAGTTACAATCAACTTCCGGTATAACCGGAAGTAGCAAAGAGAAGAAAATATTTTCATTAAATAGTTCATACCTCAAAACCCCTGTATTCCAATTTTCAAGATTCTCTTAGCTTTAGTTCTCGAGATATTTCTAATAGGCCCTTTATCTGCCTCACCCTGTATACCTAATACATTATACATACAAAAATGCCCGTCACAGTTCGGACGAGAATTTTAATTATTAACAAATAAGGGTCAAAAATGGCAGTTTTTTCGTTTAAATCGCTACAGGTAAAAATAGGATAATTAAATATCTTATTTATAGTATTCTTCTTTTAGTAGATGAGCTAATGTTTAAAACGGCAGTTTTTTAATTTTGATCCAATCATTTGTTGCTTCGAAAATTAAAAAATTAAACTAAAATTTCGAAAATAAAAAATTTGCTATAACTTTCGCGAAAGTGACCTTACGACTTTTATGTTTCACAAAAAGTTGAGTCAAACAGTCCGTACAATGCACAAAAAATAATAATCCGATTCGTCAATTAGTTTAAATTTTATTCAATTTGTTTATCCCAATGAGCTTTTTTTTGTAATGTTATTGTTCAGAAAATAATAATTATATAGAAATTCTGTGAAAACCACATGAAAGAACAATAGTCTTGTTTTCAAATTATTGAAGAAAATGATTAAATAGTAATTTTGGTCACTACGAAAACATTTTACTAAAGTAGAGTCATTTTTGGCTTGAAAACAATTTGAATAGCTTTGTTAATATTGACTGTAGAGTAAACTTACCTTGGAATTTCAAAAACTGGTATTTTTACACAAATTTTCAAAAAAAACTTTTCGCCTATGTTAATTCCGGTCAAAGTTAGCCATTTTTATTATTTAATTCAGTTACTTCAATATACATAAAATTCTCCTGTAACAGTGTTAGTTACCATACTACTCCGAAACGGCTTGGCCGATTTTTATGAAATTTTACAAGTGTATCCTATGGGACTGAGAATAGGTTTTAATCTATTTTTCATACCCATAAGTTATAAGGGGGGTTGCCCCCTGACATTTTTTAAATTTTTTTGGACAAAATTGTCTGTCTTCATTTTGTATGATGCAGGATTAAAAAATACATACAACCCTTAATTTACACTTTTCCATCACCAACCCCTATTTGTTAATACCCATCTATATATTTACATCTATAAAATTCTCCTGTCACAGTGACACAAGAAATTACATCAATTCTAAGATAAGAAATATAAAAAGGGAATATTGGACACGCTTTACCAAAGAAATGGAACACGATTTGTATGGGGCGCAAAGAAAAGTTTGGAAAATACTAAAAAATAGGAAAAACCCATTAACGAATATAGAAGTTTAAATAAAATAGAAGCAGAACAATGGACCGCCTATATAGAAGAACTATATAAGGAAGGTACTATAGTACCTAAAGAAGAGGAAGAAACAGGAAATGAAGACGAATCCAACATAGACACAGAACTAGAAATCACAAAAGAAGAAATAAGGAATAACATACGTAAATTAAAAAAACTGAAAAGCACCAGGACCCGATGGGATACCAAATGAACTCCTGAAATACGGAGGAGAAACCTTAATCGAAAACATAGAGATCCTCTTTCAAGAAATAATATGTAGCCAGCGTGTACCAGACCAGTGGAGGACGAGTAGAACAATACCTATACACAAGAGAGGAAACAGCAAAGACCCTAGCAACTACCGTACCATCACCTTGCTGAGCACAACCCTTAAACTCTTAACAAAAATACTTGCCAATAAAATAAATGAACGATACACAATTAGTGAGGAACAACAAGGTTTTCGGAAAAATAGGTCCACAATAGACGCCATATTCATAGCCAGACAAATTGCTGAGAAAGCACTGTAATATAATAAACCTGCATTTATGTGCTTTATAGATCTGACTAAGGCCTTCGATTGTGTAAGATTGGAAGATGTGCTAAGATTACTAAAGAAGAAAAATCAGCCCAACAAGATGATAAGGATAATTAAAGACATTAATATTATTTATTAAGCACAACAGGCCTTGTAGGCCTAGGGCTAAAGACATTAATACGAAGAGCAAAACCAGAATAAAAGTCGAGAATGAACTAACATCGGAGTAGAAATCAACTCGGGTATCAGACAAGGGGATAGCTTGAGCCCATTGCTTTTTAATTTAGTCATGGACAAAATTATAGAAAACATTAAAGGTACTGGAAAAGGATATAAGATGGCGGAAAAACAAATAAAAGTCCTCTGTTATGCTGACGACGCAATCTTAATCTCCGATAACGAGGATAACCTACAGCGAATGGCACAAACATTCAATACAGTGGGAAGAACTACAACATGAAAATATCAACAGCCAAGACAAAATCCCTGGTAGTGTCAAGGGAACCCATAAGATGCAAATTAGTAATTAACAACGAACTAATTGAACAAGTCTCGAGATTTCAATATCTGGGAATCAAAATATGTAGTTATGGAGATGTTAAAGAGAACGTCCGAAAGCAAGCAAATAAAGCCAATTACGTGTCAGGATGTCTGAGGGATGTCATCTGGAGAAACAAAGATATGAGGCTGGAAGGGAAAGTACGCATATACAAATCATGTGTAAGACCGATCATGACGTACGCGATAGAAACAAGATGTGACACAGCAGAAACCAAGAGGATACTGAGAACATCAGAAATGAGAACGCTGAGGTCAATAACTGGGAAAACACTGAGAGACAGAATACCGAACGACAGAATAAGAGATCTCTGTAACATACAAGATATAGTACGGTGGGGAAGACAGAGACGACGAGAGTGGAATCAGCATGTGACGAGAATGGACAGCGAGAGAATAGCCCGTATAGCAAGGGATTCGAAGCCAACAGACAAGAGACCAATAGG
Organism: Diabrotica virgifera virgifera; assembly: GCF_917563875.1. Classification (NCBI taxonomy): domain Eukaryota; kingdom Metazoa; phylum Arthropoda; class Insecta; order Coleoptera; family Chrysomelidae; genus Diabrotica; species Diabrotica virgifera. Next base: position 238,712,029 of record NC_065447.1, read on the forward strand.
AAGGCCCTTTAAAAGGTGGCGAGATAGCTGGCAGTCAACATCACAGCTACGAATACAAGCTCAAAATCGATAAGGAACAGGCCAAGAGGCCTATTATAAGAAGAAGAAGAAGAAGAAGAAGAAGATGGTACCTATATATACTTTAGGAGTATTCTATACCTGAAATCAATCTTTCCGTTATTCATTCCTTCTAATTCCAACTTCCAGGCCCAGAGTTCTATGGACTGACAGAGTGATCGTGGTTTGTGAGAAGATTTCTGCCTGTTCGTGTTACTGAGTCATTTTGAAAGTTATGGCTAGTTCCTCGAAAAAAAATCTGTTTTGGCAAAAGATTTTTAAGAAATTGTTATGAAGTGGTATGAGGTTCCGAACAAGCAAGACAATCTTTTATTAAATTTAAATCGCTACCTTGTAACTGCAATCTTTCCTTCAATCTCCGCTACAGAATGATTAACTGACAGATAGGGTGAGAAACTAGGAAGTCTTTAGAAGAGCAAATACTCAGAGAGAATAATTGCTCAACTTGATCAAGGCACGAAAAATTGGATACCTGGGCCATATGTTGAGAGGGGTAAAATACGCAATCCCCCAACTAATCATCCAAGGAAATATTAAGGGTGAGGGCAAGAGAGGAAATATTGCAAACAAATGTAGTGGCTGTGAAATATAAAGAACTGGACAGGCGTAACCAACACTGCCGAACTTTTGCATGCGCAAAAGACGTACGTCTGACCTTTAGAGATTTGAACCATATTTTCTTTGAATGCAAAATTAACGAGAGATATATAAATCAATTGTATTACAATTTACGACAAACACAAGTTCATTTTCCAATTAGTATAGAATATCTACTAAGTTGTCATAAAATGGAAATATTTAAATTACTCATAAACTACTTGAAAGAAACAAATATAGTCATTTGAGTCAGATAGGTGGGAATATAACAAAACTAATAAATTGAGGTAAAAATAAAATAAAAATCTGTGGCTAACGGACCCGCATCCAAGCCATTTTTTCACACACACACACACACACACACACACACATAGTGTTGCCCAAAATCGGTCTTGGTCTTGCAGTCTTGGTCTTGTTCTTGCGTTTTCACAAGACCAAGACCAAAACCAAGATCAAGACCGCCTAATTTTAGCAAGACCAAGATTTACTCTGCAAGACTTGAGCAAGAACAAAACTAAGCCTGCGAGATTCTTGCTTCTTGCAGTTACAACTGAGGGTCGTTTTAGGGAGTATATAAGTTCGGCTATATTCTTAGATACTCTACTCTATGAGAAACAAAAAAAATTGTAATTTTTTTTGAAAATTGGATTTATAAGCATTAGGAACAATACCATAAACATATATGGCGAATCAAAATATCCATTAAAAAACACTTAAAATATTTGACATATACTCAGAGGTCATTATGTATTATAATGTAAAAATGAAATATTTTGTACATTCTTTCCCAGCAGCCGACTTCTTCGCTTTGAAATTAATTGTCCAGGTTTTGAGAATAGTCGTCTTCTAATCATAACATAACATTCCTGCGTTGCGACGCCTACAGTAATATCGAATATCGTATACAAACTTTTTAAAAATGTGTCACCTTAGCTAATAGAAAATATACTTAATAATAAGTATATAAGTAATTAATTTTTTTCATTGTTAGTTTTCTAGGAATCCAAATACCAGAAATCTTATCGGTATACATATTATAGTAAGACTATTATATGTATTGTTTATGCTGACTGTGCTATGAGGTCACTCGGCTAAACATAATTTGTCGAAACAGCGCGGCTATTATTTAAAAGTATCATAAGATAATGATACGAGACAAAAGTACAGATAATGCTTAGTGTGACCAACTCCAATTCAGTCGAATTCGGGACAATGCTGAAAAAAAGCTCCTAAAATCCGGGACATTTGAATGAAAATCGGGCCATTTTTTTAAACACAAGTTTAATATCATCTTTTAATTGATTATTTAACATTTTTATGTTGACAATGATATTTTGATGGGATTATGCGGATTAGCCACAATTGGTTGTAATGATAATTATATTTTTGTTAGTTTTTGACGTTTCGACTTCCAATCCGAAAATCGTTCTCAAAAACGAAAAATTAGAAAATCAACTGATGTTGGATTTCCTTGCAAATATAACCTTAGGTCAATATAAAAATGTAATTATCATTACAACCGATAGTGGCTTAATCCCATAAAAAACATAACTGTCAAACATACTTACAACAAGAAAACAGTTTCTGAACATTTTTATGTTGATTACTTCTTACTATCATATTATTTGTCGACTGATTGAATTTACGTAAGAATGAGAAGAATTCAATTTGATGTCAATTCTTAAAAAAATAACGCATTCAAAATTTCAAAAGAGAATTTTGCCAAAACGTTGAAAATTCGGATGGTCCGGAAGCATTGTCCGGGACGCCGGCACACGACTTCGTAATTCGGGCCATGTCCCGGATTTTTCGGGCTAGTTGGTCACACTAATAATGCTGGATATCGTGTAAACAAAATACCGAAATATTATTTTAACGATATACACTTCTCCAAGAAATTAACGCACCACCTTAAAAACGGGTCATTTTTAATGTCTCAAATTTCCTAAAACTGTTGTCCGATTTAAGTGATTTTTTTTAATACGTTGTCTTATTCTTTATAAATATTGCTGTAATAATATTGTTGCTAGACATTATTGTCATTGTATACCGGGTGTACCAATCAAACTGTGTTTTTCCCACTCTGTGGAATATTCTAGCATTATGCTAACTTATTATTCAAGCATGCAATAGCATACTGAAATTAAAACCCAACTATGTATAGCCTCATATTTTCTTAGCATTATGTTTTTTTATTCATTATCTTATATTGGATAATAAAAAAGTTAGGTGCTTTTTTAACTAGCCATGTTTTTCATCAATACAGGATGTTTTTAAATAAGTATGGCAAACTTTAATAATAGGGAACTTGCACAATTTTTTTTTATTACATAATAATGTTCAGTCTTGTTTAAAAATGAGATTTCCAAAATTTCACGCTTCAAAAACTCGTAATAACTTAGAAATACTTATTTAAAGTCTTCAGCGGTATAAAATAGTTCAAACGACCCGTGACGTCACATAGTTTTACATTAGTTATTATTATGGTTATATTTCGCTGTGTCTAGGTACACGCTAACGTGTACGCAAATAAAAAAGTTAGGTATGTACACGCGAATTAAACTTCATCAAGCCAGTGACGTTATTATTTAGCGTGCGCAGTGACTGTATATTTTGGTACATGCTATTTTGATATGTTTAGCGTGTGTTTGATAGAAAAATATTTGTTAAAGGAAGGGAAGCAGAACTATTCAGATGTTTCAAACTTAATTGTAATAAATCAATGTATATATTAAAGTATATATTTAGGTTAGCAAAATAAATATATGTATTTAGTTGACATAACACGTAAAAACTATTGTTAAAATAATTTTTATACGTTAATATAATAAGTTAATTATTATAATCAACTATTCTAAATGGGAAATAAGCCACAATATTACTAAAAAATGATTTTATTAACGTTTCGACGTCCAAATCGGATGTCATTGTCAAAATACAAAAATTAGTCAGATTAAATAACTTATTAGAAAAATTTTTTACTAAGCAACACCATTTTTGTTTAATTTAATAATATTTTGTATTTTGACAACGACGTCCGATTTAGACGTCGAAACGTTAATAAAATCATTTTTTGGTTAAATTGTGGCTTAGTTCCCATTTAGAATAGTTGATTACAAAAATGCCACAAGGATAATAGCTTCAGAACAAGTTAATTATTATTGTGAAAGCTTTAGGTCTTCTTTTTATTTTAATCTTTTACGGTAATACATACTATTTCATTTATAACTAAAAAAAATATATATTAATTTATAGTCTCTTATCTTTTTCGTACTGTTTGAAAATGTTCTTAGACCCATTAAAAGAGCTAAATAATTGTCCACACTCCGTAGTTAATTTAAAAACAAACACTAAACAAATAAAAAATAAGAAATCACTGACACTCTAACTTTTTTATTTGCGTACACGGTAACGTATACCTAGACACAACCTTATATTTAGGTATATTCTTCTTCTCCTTCTTTAGTTTATTGGCCTCCACCTACTTGGGTATTTGGCAAGCTCATCGTCGTGGAATAAGTCAAAAATATTTATATTCTAATGACATTTATCGTATGTCATTGTAATAATATATACCAGTTTGTTAAAATTGTAGTTTTATACTGTTTTTGAAGGAAAGGAAGGAAGGTTTACTATTGAAAATAAAACCATTTTGTAAAAGTACGAATTTTTCTATGAATAGTTCAAACGATCAAAAACACTTGTAACGTCACATAAATGTATTTTCTACTGACGTTTATAACGTCTAATTTAAAATTCTGTTTACTTTATTGGAAAAATGTAAATGTAAAACCAAGTGACGTCACGACGCGTTTTGGACCACCTGTTGTAATTTGAATTTTTAATCGTCTTTAGGGGCCAAACGAAAGACAAACAAAACTTTTTTATCTTTGATACATGTTTTAAATTATGTTGTGTTGCGATTTATAACATTTTTTTCGAATTTAAAAATTTATGCAAGTTCCCTATTCTGCACGAAAAAGTAACGACAGTTTGCTTCATAAACGTTTATTTTATAAACGCTTTGTTTCCTAAATAGGGGGTGTTGAAATTTTTCTTACAAACTGATGATTTATTTTTTGCTCTAAAACCGGTTATATGCAAATGAAATTTTGTGGGTTTTAAGAGGTAGTTTTAACTTTATTTAGTTAGAACGTAGGCAGGTATCACTTAGATCGTAGGTTCAAACCACACCCGCTGTCAGTTGTTTAGATATTTATTAATTTGGCTAGTCTTTACTATGGCTATGATATTCAAGCTTAAAATGTACCCCTCTGTTACGTTGTTCTAAGATATGCAATAGGCTAATGGGCAACTGCGAGACTTGCAAGACTCTTGCTGCAAGACCAAGACCGGGAGCGCAATACCAAGACCAAGACCAGGTGTACTGGTGCAAGACCAAGACTGTCGTAAGTCTCGTCGTTTTGGTCTTGCATTTGGGCAACACTAAGTCTGACCATAAGATAATTCGCCAACGAACTACAGATGCACGGCACCACAAAACGTAGAAAGTATGAGGTTGTTAGTGATGCTAGTTATATAGATGCTGTTTCAATGAGCATATTGATTCCACTCACTCAGTAATTCAGAGTTATCGGATGAAAATATTGATGACAACGAAGATACTTCAAATATTAACTGAGGGAACATGACAGAAATATATATAGAGATTACAAACATCTGTAGATGAGACCTTTCAATTTGTGTTCAAAAATGCGACCTTTCCAGGTTAACTACTGCACAGCCATAACAGAGAGATTAAAACATTATTAAATGACACTATTCCCAACCGATGATAACCCATTAAAAATAAATTTATTGGACGATAAAAATTAAAGACACCGGCTGAACAAGAAAAACATATTTATGACCCATTGACGATTGTATTGACTTATATAACAACAAATTACATTAATTAATAACATAAATGAACAAATTGATCAAAATAAATGATCTGACATCGGTATCATTAGTAACAAACCGAAAATAGGCATAAATATTTTACATATATATATCGAAGAGAAAAAGGTCAGACGACTCTTTATAACCGGTATGTTACGATAAAAGTTTTTTGCCTCATGGGGATATTACACAATTTGCAATCAATTTGCCACCGTAATAATCCTTTGATATATCTTTCGTAATTATCCGTGCGTATAATGGATCTGCTAAAACATACATTTTAACACATCATAAAAATGCTAAAAAAATAAATGTATAGAAATAAGTACATATATTATAATGTTGATATTTAAAAAGGGAAATAAATACAGTTGAGTCCGCGAGTCTTTACCCGTGCGTCATCATTTAAAGCATACGAAATAAGTCGGAAATTTACTAAACGCAATAGCAAGTGACAGAAAGTGGGTATTATTTCGATCACGGGTTATAGTATAAAATTTGACGTTACCAAATAAATAGAATGTCAAATTTAAGTTTTGCTTTAAAATTTTGGTGCTTAATTACAGCTACATTCGAAGTAGCTTAATAAATTATTTTATTATTATTGATTAATAAATAAAGAAACAATTTATAAAAAAATTAAATAACATATTTTCTTTTTGTTATTTTATTCACTTTGGCGGAACATTAAACACAAGCATTTCTTGTACGTTGTCAAAATTTATCGTAAAATAACATAAACTTATTCATCATAAAATTTCTAACTCCAATATAAAACTAGTTGTGAAAACAACGTTTTGTATATTATAAAAAACTTCAAATGCAAAAATTCGACAAAATAACAGCAAAAAATTCAACAAACTGACAGCCACAAAAGTAAACAAACCAAAACGTCAGAAATTGTACTTAAAAAATGTGAAGCAAACATCCCCAGTCGTCTTTCTTTGTATCTATCTCTTTTCAATGCACTGAGTCTAAATCGTTCATAAAAATAACATGTGTTTTTACTTAATAACATGCGGCAGCTGGTTTGTCATTAGATTCATGCGTGGAAGAGAATGATGCTAGATAAAAAGTATGTGTTTTATCTCGCCAGGTATTAATGAGACGCACGGGTAAAGACTCGCGGACTCAACTGTATAAATTAGAAAATCAAAGTTTTCAACCTAATAGAAATATTAAAAATATTAAAAATATTCCTAAAAGATATTTAATTCTAATAAATAATCCTAAGGTAAAGATATAAAAATGCAAGCCAGATGGATACTGAAGCGAAGAAGACAAGAGGGAATTCAAAAACTTACAATTCACGACCCCGTCCGTTCAGCTGGTAAGGGGTCGGGATCGTGAATTGTAAGTTTTTGAATTTCCTCTTGTCTTCTTCGCTTCCGCATCTATCTGGCTTGCAATTTTTGGAAGTACGAGGAAAACGGTCCAATAAGTTTTCAATTAAATATCTTTTAGAAATATTTTTAATATTTTTCAATATTTTTAATATTTCTATTAGGTTGAAAACTTTGACTTTCAGTTGCCAGATGTCGCTAGACACCTACACCATAAACGTCAGTTGCAATGCTGGGATAAGCTCTCGGAGTCTCGTCACTTGGGGCAGAGAGCAGCAAACCTGCGCCTCTCTGATGATGACTTCAAATCAGTGGCGGCTCGTGACCTCAGTATGCGGGTAGGCTACACATATACTTCGGGTAGGCGACAAAAAATATCCTACAGTTTGTAATACATTTTGAGCCGTCTTGCAATACTAAATGTAATTTATGAGCGCAACAATGTGTAAAAATTTCTTTTGGAGCATCTGCTTTAATTTTTGATTGTAATCCGTTTAAAGAGCCAGCCATTACACTTGCACCATCGTAAAATTGAGCAATTAATTTATTTTTGTAATCATATGGCTCAAGCACGTTTGAAATTAACCTATATAGAGCGTCTGCAGATCTATTATCGCTAACATCAAAAAACCCTAAAAATCTTTCTGTTACCTGACCAACGTTGTTAACAAAACGGATTGTTAAAGTACACTGTGATTTTTCGGTTATATCAGTAGTATCGTCAGCTAGTATAGAAAAAAATTGACTTTCATTAATTTCTGTTGAAATTTCATTTTTTACGTAATCGGCAAGACAATCTATTAAATCATTTTGTATTGTTTTTGACAAACCCGTGAACACCCCTTCTATTTTTTAACATGATCCTGGATTTCCTGATCGCGTTTAACTACTAAATTAAAAATTTCTTTAAAATTACCCATGTTTGAAGAATTATGGCTCTCATCACGACCGCGAAATGTAAGTTCTTGTTTTGCTAAAAGAATTGTAACATCATTTTCTTCAACTTCTTCAATCTTTTTCAACTTCTTCATTATATATCTTATTAGATAGAGAAATATGTCCAGCGAAAGCACTGTCAGTAGTTTGTTTATTTTTTTCTAACCGTTTTAAATCTAAGCAATTGTTTAAATGTTCTTTCGAAGATTTATGTTTTTTTACACTAGCTGATAAATTTTTCAAATCTGAATATCCCTGACTCACCCAAACATTTTGCTTCAAATTTGAGAGCAACAGACAAGGCCAACAGAAAAGTGAATTTTTAAAATAACTTCCGCTTAGCCATTTATGATTTTTATACCATATTGTTTTAAACGATCTCGAAAATGGTTGATTGTCTTTTGTCTTATCTGTGGATAAAATTGTTAAATTTTGTAAAGGCCGGCCCATTGAAATAATTACTAATCTTTCTTGATTTTGGCGCCTTACAGTAGCTAAATACATAACATCATTTATATCATCATAGGTGAGGGATGGGTCGCGAATTTGAAAAAACATCAGAAGGTGGGTCGCCAGATATAAAAGGTTGGGAACCCCTGATCTATATAATCTAATAACACATTATTCAGTTTTCATAAACAAATTTAAATTGTCCTACCTAGTTTTATTCAATACTTAACCTACTAATAACAGCCAAAATCAAAAAACAATTATATTAAAACAGTTTCACAAGACACAAGAGAAGCAACTGATAAAATTTTGTAGGTCCGGCTATAAGACTCTGTGCCTATCCGCCCGTTCAAAATCGTAGAATACGGTCGCTACGAGCAGACCTGCAGCAGGTCTGCTCGCGTAAATAGAGAGAGATCGCACGTCAATTCGGTGTTGGCGTCGTTCTATTTCAGCCTACGTTCCCGAGTGCCTGACCAAGGAGAATATAGAATCTATACAGTACTACTGATACTACAAGGAGCGTACAATAATTATAACTACGGAGAAAATTTTTTGGATATTTTTAAAAATAATTTGGATAATTTTTGCTATTTTATTGTAGATATTGTGTCAAAATTTATAAATTACAATTTTGAAATAAGTAATTTATATTAATAATTTATATTATTGTACTACATTTGAAGAGGGTAGGCGGCGCCTACCTTGCCTACCCCAACGGGCCGCCCCTGCTTCAAATAGAGTCGAAAGTCGTCGATTTAGAGTGCTGGTTTGCGCTCTCTGTTCTAAGTGAAAAATAAGACAGTTTTGCCTTCGCATTGCAACTGAATAAAAATGGTATACATTTTTATTTTATTTAATAAATTAGAAAACTATGGGCCCATTAACCTGTTATCCGTCTTGTATAAGCCGTCCACTATCACCCCCAAGTATTTAAATTAATCGATCCTCTGATGTAATAATCCTCGTTTACTATTGTTTTTATATCCACCCGTTTGTCTATCTATCTGCCTCTGTATAGTTTTTGTTGTCTTGGTTTGGCAGCGCGCCATGTCATTTTCTGACTTAAAATAGCTCTATTTTCTTACAATTGTTCCGTGGGTGTTCAGGAACGATTAACTTAAATTAAAATAAGTGTAAAAACAACAACTTGTCAATAATAGATTTACTTGTGTCAGTAAAATAGCGTGAATATTGCTCGAAAGAGGGTTTGCTATTCTTTGCAAGTGTGGTGGTGTGTCCGCGCCGGGTTGTTGCTGTGACTATACTGAAAAAAACACATGTCTGTGGTTTTACGTTGAAGACTAATTTATCGACATAAAGAAACTGGTCCTTTATCTGATGTTTTAAAAACTGAAAACATTTCTGTCAAGAAGCGTCCTCGAATGCATTCAAAAAGTGATTCATTGACATAAGGTCTGATAAGGTTTACTTTTTAATGGGAAATTTTTAAACTGAGACTGAACAGGCCATTACCATCTGGATTCGTATAGAAAGAATTGTGAATTTTAAATGACCCATATTATTTCCGTTTAGAAAAGAAAGTTAATATTTAAAATTAGCAATTCAAAAAAAAATAAATGAAGCGTGTCGCTATACAATATTCCCTTCGCAGTATTAAGGAGACCTCCATGTAGGAGGCACATTTTAGGTAATTTAAACCAAGTGTTTAGGTTTAGACCACCATATTATTGTCTAAGCAGAATTTAAGAATTCAAAAAGCATGCACCTTCTTTGTTTCTTTCCCAAATCATATGGACCAACGATAGGATCAACTTTTTCTGCGCTCACCTTCTGAGATTGGTGCGTATACATATTATCTGTATTATGTTATCAAATGGTTGTTCATTTAGCTTTAGAACTACACTAAACACCAAAATTAACGCACCACCTTAAAAATGGGACATTTTTGATGTCTTGTATTTCCTAAACTTGTTGTCCGATTTTAGTGATTTTTTTAATATGTTATAGCTTTATTTTTCAAGAATATCGATGTAATAATATTGTTGCTAAACAGATAAGTGTCATTGTATACCGGGTGTAACAATGATAGTGTGTTTTTTTCTCAAAGTTTGGAACACCCTGTGGAATATTCTAGCGTATATAAAATATTGAAATTAAAACTTAACTGTAGCCTTATGCTTTCTTAACATTATGCTTTTGATTCATTAGCTTTTGTTGGATAATAAAAAAGTTAGATATTTAACAACTAGTCATGTTCTTCATCAATACAGGGTGTTTCTAAATAAGTGCGACAAACTTTAAGGGGTAATTCTGCATAAAAAATAATGACCATTTGCTTTATAAACATATGTCCGCAAATGCTTCGTTTCCGAGATACGGATTGTTGAATTTTTTCTTACAAACTGACGATTTATTTATTGCTCTAAATCCGGATGAGATATGCAAATGCAATTTGGTGGGTTTTAAGAGGTAGTTATTGCCCATTTTTTTGGCATACAATTAAGAATTTTATATTCACCACTGGCGTGCATACGGGTCATATTACTCAGTCATATTACCCGTAAGCACGCCAATGGTGAATAGAAAATTCTTAATTGTATGCCAAAAAATGCGCAATAACTACCTCTTAAAACCTACCAAATTTCATTTGCGTATCGCAACCGGTTTTAGAGCAATAAATAAATCGTCAGTTTGTAAGAAAAAATTCAACATCCCGTATCTGGGAAACGAAGCATTTGCGGACATACGCTTATAAAGCAAACGGTCATTAATTTTTCATGCAGAATTACTCCTTAAAGTTTGCCGCACTTATCTAGAAACACCCTGTATTAATGAAGGACGTTGCTAGTTGTTAAAGCATATGCATAAGCTAATGAATCAAAAAGCATAATGTTAGGAAAGATGATACAATGAGAACGAAGATATGGTCAACAGCGTGACCAAGTCTCGCCCGTTCTGCGCAGTGACGTCAGTGGAGAGTGGCGTTCTTAAAATGCAAGGAAGAACTGCTTTAATTTCGTCAGTTTAAATGTTTTTATTATTTTTTTTAGGATGAGTGTGATATTAAACGCCGGATTAAGTATTTTTGGGGCCGGGAACTAAATAGCAAGGGAGCCCATCGTTCATTCAGAACTGGTGATATTAAATCAAGGCTTTGGTATTTAAAGCTAATTAATGTAAAAGTCTGCTGAGATTATTAAAAACTTCTTTTATTAGCGGATACAGCATGATTTTATTTCGATTATAATACAAATAAATAAAAGTAGTTTTATGTATCATGTACATATATTTACATTTTATTGACATTTAAAATTAGAAATTAAACATCGTAATATTTTTAAATGGTACCTACATACGTTATTAAAATAAGTCCATAAAATTCACAAAAATATGAGGGATAAAAACACTGATTATAATGATACATATAATCAGCCTATGTAACAAAAACCTTGTCACATATGTAACAACATTTTTTTTAAGTCTTTGCAATAATTATATGGTCACTTGTTATAATAATATATGTTTTCGTGCTTCAAAACAAATGAGGTATTTAGTACTTTTGGCTGTTTTTTAAATGCAAAATTATTAATTGGAAAAATTGAATTTTCAAGAATATTTAAGCGAAGAAAACAAATGGGTCAAAAATCAAAACTCGCCGTTGAATATAAACTACATCTGCATAAATCTATAATACAACTAATTTGGACCTATGGTGTTCTCTGGGGTTGTTCAAAGCCATCAAATATCAAGATAAAATAAAGAGTTGAGTCAAAAATATTGAGAATGATATATTCAACGCGCCCTGGTATGTAAGCAATAAAACCCTACACAAGGATTCAGCTACACCTTTGGTAGAGGAAGAAATTCAAAGAATCACTTTGATGGACTGAGAAGTCATCCAAATGATGAAGAAAGACTGCTAAACGCTCCTCCCGGATTGCAACTGACCAACAGACCTAATCAATTAAATTTATGATCTAATGTATTTGGGCCCACCCATTGCAACGATGGTTCATGGAGAATTAAAATGAACTACCAGCTAGATAAACTAATGCAAAGCCCAGATATTGTAAGATTTGTAAAGTCACAAAGAGTAAACTAGCTTCGTCACTTGGAAATAATGCTAGATAATCGATCTGTAAAAGGAATCAAGAAATGGAAGCCCAAGGAAATAGAACAAGAGGAAGACCCTATCAAAGATGGATAGACAACATAGGGAAAGATCTTAAAACCATGAACATTAGGCAGTGGCGAAGGAAAGCATCTGACAGGGCAGAATGGAAGAACATTGTTAAAGAGGAAAAAACTCACAGAGTTATAGAGCTAATAGAAGAAGAAGGAGACTATCTAATGTAAAAAATTAATAGGAGGGTTGTCATAGGGCAGCTTCTTCCTCATGTATTTGTCACTTAAACTTTTTACTTATAGCTTCGATGAAGCAGATTGTAAATTAAAATATGTAGCTAATATAAAAAATAAAAAGTCGTCTATTTATTAAAAAAAATTACAATATTATTTTTGACATTTTTCTTTTTTTGCTGACTGTCTGATCTCGCAAGTTTTTATTCGGTTTTCTTAATCTAAAATACATCCTAGCCCTAAAAAATAGATTTAGAGCATAGGGCAATAAAGGCATAGAGCTATTGACCACCTCATCTTTAAATAACGAAAAGAGTATCTTTCGCTTACAAAAATTCAATGGTAAACCTACACTTTACTAATAAATACTAGTTCGATAATCGAAAGTTTTAAAAACACACAATTACACTATTTAAACCTTTTAAAACACAAGAAAACATTCAAAATAAAAACAAATGACACCTTCTTACGGCAATAAGCGTGCTAAATTAAAGCTAGATTATGTTTTCACTCTCCACGTACGTCACAACGTCACACCATATAAACACGCCCACTTCACCGTCATGCGCATGATTATATCTTTTAGGAAAGCATAAGGCTATAGTTGAGTTTTAATTTCAATATTTTATATACACCAGAATTATTCCACAGTGTGTTCCAAACTTTGAGGAAAAAACACACTATCATTGTTATACCCGGTATACAATGACACTTATCTGTTTAGCAACAATATTATTACATCGGTATTCTTAAAGAATAAAGCTATAACATATTAAAAAAATCACTAACATCGGACAACAGGTTTAGGAAATACAAGGCATCAAAAATGTCCCATTTTTAAGGGGGTGCGTAAATTTTTGTGCTTAGTGTATTATTTTGTCGTTTATTGGAAGAAAAACTTTTATATGCCCATTGTTTTAGATTAGGTTTAATCAATATTCCCATTCTTGCTTTCACGTCATCTCTTCCTGAATAATAGAGACGATTTCTATTCATTGTTTCAATTTAACCCTCTCCTTTCCATCTTCTCATTCCAAGTATGTCCTACTCCATTCTTTTTGTCTCGATTTCAGCATTTGTGAGTTGTCTGGTTTCCTCGAGAGTTTTAACGTCATCGTTATTTTTAGTTTCCTCCATAAAATTAAAGATTATCTTTTTTGAATTGGTACGATACCATAAAATTAGTACCTACGAAAACAGAAATACCTACTAATGATGGAAAAGAGAAACCGATATTGTTATCTTTTTTTTGTCTCTGTAGGGATAACATTATCACTGGTGCCATTCTGACGACTTGTTTATAAAATCTTGAAAGGTATTCACGTCAATAGACAATAAGATAAAATTTCATTGGAAAAATTATGGATAGATCCCAAAAAATCCTTTTTTCGTTGGATACATACATCCTAAATCTATTTACAAAATTATTTTTCCTTCAATTTTATCTGCTATGCACCCCTACAACTTCTTGAATATATTTCGTGTACATGTAGTATGTTTACAGCCATTATTCACGGTTAGACTCTTAAAACAAGACACCAATTTCGCAGTAGCTGAACTCAAAAATAGTTTCCGTATCTGTTTCCTTTAAGGAAGCTATTTGTTTTCAAAACGTGATCTTCCATCCCATTGCATAAACAACTACTTGAAATAACGTATTTGGATTTTAGTATGGTAAAATTCGTTCGTATGGTAAAGTTCGTAGGCGAACCGGAGTCGAAGAGATTATCGAATGTATTTCAAGGCAAAAATGGAGATAGGCGGGAGGGACCATGTTACAAGAATGAAAGATGACAGATGGGAAAAAATTGCTTGAGTGGAGACCACGGGCAGACAAGCGAAGCAGACATTATTCTAAAAATATTACGAATATTGCTTATAACTTATATGTATATTCTTATAAAGATTGAATATAGCTGAATGCTTCTTTAAAAGTCGACAAATACTTACTAATTCTGTATTGTTTAAAAACTACTTTTGAAAATATAGGGAAATCCTCGGATATTCGGAATAAATCGCAATTCAGTATTTGTTAAAAATTATTTTTGAGTCATCATCACTTACTTCCATAATATTGCCACAAATGCCACATGATATAAATAGTGTAATCCATAGTGTGACCAACTCCAATTCAGTCGAATCCGGGACAATGCTGAAAAAAATACCTAAAATCCGGGACTTTTGAATGAAAATCGGGCCATGTGTTATTTTTTTTTTAAATATAGGACTCTAATATCATTATTTTATTGGTTATTTAACATTTTTATATTGACAATGATATTTTTGATGGGATTAAGCCACAATTGGTTCTAATGATAATTATATTTTTGTTAGTTTTTGACGTTTCGACTTCCAATCCAGAAACCATTCTCAAAAAAGGAGAAAAAATAGAAAATCAACTGATGTTGGATTTTCATCTTATCTTAATTTAAGTATCACACTTCACGTCACTGATAGAGTTACTTTTTTTTTTTAAATGGAAATTCTTCCAATATTTTATTGAAAGTGCAATATCGTTTCCTGTTTTTACTTTCTTGTGTTGGTTCCATATTCATATTAACAATAATAATATATTGGAATGAAAAAGTCAGGTCAAAAACAAAATAAAATAAATGTTTAGATAAAAAAATCATATTGCAACGCAGCAGATTTGAATTTGGCTCAAAGCATGCAACGGTTTGGAAATTAATCATATTTCGCGAACGAACTCAAGAGGTTTATCTACTTAAAGTGGTTGACAAAACCGAAAAAAAAGATGCATCAGCAATCATTACATTACATCGTTCGATGCGGCATGCCTGCCTAGGCATGATTCATTGTGACATGAATTATTATTGTTTTTGAATGGTATTTTCGGAAGACGATAATTAAAACACACAAATAAAAAAATTCCACAGTTTTCGTTTTCTTTCATAGAACTATTAAAATTTATACCACGATAAAAAATTTTTTTTTCGTCTCAACAATTTAATTTGATGTAAATTCTTAGAATAAAAACGAAAATATAGACTTTTACCAAAAAGTTGAAAATTCGGATGGCCCGGAAGCCTTGTCCGGGACGCCGGGACAAAACTTCGTAATTCGGGCCATGTCCCGGATTTTTCGGGCTAGTTGGTCACACTAGTAATCCATAACAGACATTTACTCACTCTCAAGAATTTCAAGTTCATGCACTAAGTGTAAAATATTATAACAGCTGATGCTTGGGTTGCAGATCACTTATACTTTTATGTAATAAATAATTATGATCTAAATACCTATTCCACAAAATATAATCAAACAACTGTGACGTTTTAGTTTTTTTTCTCGATATCGATATTTTCAATCATATCGAGGCAAGCGTATCGACAATAAAAGAGTATTGTATTAATTTCAGATAATGAGTATTATCGTATCGACATTAATATTGCTAAGGTATGTATTGTATCGGTATCGTATTGGTTTTCGATACGACATCAATACAATATCGATATTTTTGTCGAATATCGGGAAACTCTAGGAGGAGACTTTTGTTAAACAATGGACAAATCAGGGCTGATTGATGATGATGATGATGGTAAAATTGTATTCAATTAATCATTATAAGTTAAACTTTTGATAACCTAGTCATCCTAACCTACGATCTAAACGAAATTAAAACACCTTTTACTGTGTTTTATTGTCTTAATAAATACATAATTTGTTTTAAAAAATATATCAAAATACAGAATTGTATAACAGATTAAAAAATTTATCACAATACAATAATATGGCCGACAGCTAAGCGGTCTTGTGTCAAAAAGACACATTTGTGAGTTTACCTTCTGAATGCAAAAAAGTGCAAATAGACAATAAAAATCTAAGTTACACATCTTTTCATTACCTACAATTTTGCAGTTTAATTTTTTTCACAGCACTTTTCGGAGTTTTGTCGAAAATCGTGATAAACCGTCTTAAAAATTCACCCCCTTCTACTCCCAGCCTCAAATTCTCTTCCTTTTCCATGGCGTTCCATCCTGTTACTATTTATTACTTTTGGCTGGTGTAATAGGGAAATTTCTTCTAAAATTAAGACCCATACTCCTCGCTACCCCGCAAATTCCTTTAACTCCAGCCTTCATCATAAGAAAGTTGACTAGACAGAAGGAAGCATACAGTTGATTCATTTTACAACTCAATGGGAGGTAATGTTTTACTATTTTTTACCATTTTACATAGTTCATAGTCTGTGATGACATTAGCAATACATATTTTATAGTTTTTATTCGGGTGATATAAAAATTAATTTTGTGTTACCTGTACTGGACTAATTTTTGAATTTACCATCGAAATGCATTAAAATCCTTTGCTAAAAATTGAAATCAGTCCACACGTTTGAATACAATTTCTAAAAATGGCCTCAAAATAAATTTAAATAATTATTGAGCTGATAGTCACATAACACAATATCAACATATTTCTTTTCACAGGACCTATAGTTTTGCTGAAAATCGTAATAAAACGTTTTTATCCTTAAAAATTCACTCCCTTCTATTTCCCTGCCTCAAATTTTCTTCCATTTCCAATGGGTTCCATCCTATACTACTTTTTTTTTATTTTTAACTGGTGTAATAAGCAAATTTCTTCTAAAATTAAGCCTCGTACTCCTCACTACCTCAGCAAATTCCTTGGACTCTAACCTTCATCATAAGAAGGTTGACTACACAGTAGGTCAACGTCCAGACGATTCGTCTTACAGCTCAATGTGAGCTAATTTTTTACTATTTTCTACTATTTTACATAGTTCATAGTCTGTGATAACCGTAGCAATAGGTACGTACTATACAGTTTTCATTCCCGTGATATAAATAATTATTAATCAAAAATAAAAATGAATAAACGATAAAGTTTTGAATCCGATCAGAGTGCTTGTAGCGCTCTCTGAACGAACTGAAATATAAGACGGCTTTGGTTTCGTTTTGCAACGAAATTAAAATGTTTGTTGATTTTTATTTTTTTAGTTTATTCCCATCTGAGTATAAGGGTCCATTTTTCGTTGGAATTTTTCGCGCTGGACAAATGAGTTGTGAATAGGGATGTTCACTAATTTTTAAATATAGTTAAATTCAATAGATTACAAGGTATATAAAAACGTAACAATCATAAAACTGTTTAAAAATGTATATTTTTTAAGGTAAATGAGTTCATAATGTTGATTTTCTTGGAGGCTAGAAAAACGGTACCCTGCAGCGAGGCTACGGTCTGTGACGTCAGCAGTCGTAACGTCTTTGATCGACGACTAGTTTTGTATACTTATTTACTCAGCGTATTTAAATGTGCGCAGTTTTTTACGTATTTAATTATTAAAAATAAAGCCAAATAAGTGGTGTTTTGTTCCTGGGTGTGTAAATACATCAAAAAACAGTTCTGACAAGATTTTTATTACCGTTCCAGCCAATTTAAAACAGAAAAAGAAATGGTTTGTTGCAGCTAGAACTTAAAATAACTAACTTAAAGAACTAACTTAATAAAATAAACATTATAGAAGTTTTCCAGAGACTTTCGGCCCTTGGTAATAATGTAATTGTTCTTTCTGCATTTACATTTTTCAAAAATACTTATTAGTTTTCTCAGGATTCGAAAAAAATGAATGAATTTAAATACCATTTGACCAAGATTGTGCACCTACCCCCTTAAGGAGTAAATGAAAAAGTTTCGGGACCTCAAATTTGTATTCCTTAAACTGGGATATTCCTAAAAACGGGATTCTAATAATACATACAGTAAAAGTAAACCTTGAAATAACTACATGTGGATGTAGGTATGACTTTATATTATATTAAAATCATTAATAATTTAGTGAAAAGATTGGTTGAAATGAAAATGTATAATACCCAAGTTCAAAAATATTTTTTACCTTGGAACAGTTGTCAACTCGAAATACGAAACAACCGAAATAAGATCTAGAGTTAAAAAGGACATAGCAACAATTAACAACATGCATGAGAAATATTTTCACCCATTGCGACATAATATCTCTCCCACTAAAAATGCGGCTGCTAAAATGTTATTATTTCCGGTCTTGCTATATGGCGCAGAGGCCTGGACAATAATGGAAACATTAATGAAAAAGCTAGAGGCATTCGAGATGTGGGTGTACCCACGTATCCTCAAAATATCCTGGGCGACCCACACCAACGTACAGGTATTGCGTCGAATGGGAAAACAAAAAGAAATCTCTTTTACAATTAAGAAACGAAATCTTAAATATTTCGGTCATATCATGAGGCATGATAAATATCGTATACTCCAACTGATAACGCAAGGTAAAATAGAGAGCAAACGCGGACCCGGAAGAAAAGACACTCATGACTTAAAAACTTACGCCAATGATTTGGACAAAAATCGATCGAGTTATTCAGAAACGTCTCAAATGAAATTAAAATTGCCATGATGATAACCAACGTCCACAACGGACAAGGCACATGAAGAAGAATAAAAATATTTTTAATACACCTAACCAAGGTAAAGTAATAACCAGCCAATGTATGTATACAATATGCATGCGTACAATGCATGCATACAACTTTCTCTATTTTTTTTTGTGGAGTATTAAGCATTTATTTTTTTAGCTTAAAGAAGACATGGAAAATTATATGGAATATACACTCAGTAAAGCTGTGGTAGATTTATTTTTTTACAAGATGCCAATAAATCATACACCATTGTTACAGCTACACTACAGTCGGTAGTTTATACGAATCGGCTTTCTGAAAACCTTCTTCCATTTTATTTGTTTATTTTTGTAAAACCCAAAATATGTCCTTACAAACAGTCTATCCACTTTAAACTAAACAAATTCACTATAAAACTCCACTTTAACCCTGATAAAACAAGAAGAGAACAAAATAAAATGACCTGAAACGTCAAACAGGTAAACAGTAACACTATGAGAATGGCGCGCGCTTGGGGTATGCAACCAGTGACGTCAGGCCAATAGAGAAGCGTTCTTGAAATTTAAAATAATGCTAGATTTCTAATAAAGATTTTTTATAGAAAGGCTTTTTCAATTTTGTTGAAATTTTGGACAATTATTCCTAGGGTGTTTCTTAATCGTTTTACATGTTTGAAATGACTTTTTAATTTTTTGTGAACATCCCTATTGCAAATTGTAGAATTCTCTAATCGTCTTTTACTCCAGCATCCGTTTGGCGTGCATTGTTAGAAACCACGGAGGTGTAACCATAAAAATGGTCCCAATAAGGTTTTTAATTTAATATTATTTTATATTTTATTAGATTGAAAACTTGTTCATTAGTAATCAATTTGTATTGCCTGCACTGGACTAATTTTCGTATTCACCATCGAAATGCATTAAAATCCTTTGCTAAAAATTGAAATCAGTCCACACGTTTGATTACAATTTCTAAAAATAGCCTCAAAATAAATTTAAATAATTATTGCGCTGATAGTCGCATAACACAATATCAGCATATAGGCGTGCCTTGTTATGGTGACATTGAAATCGCCTTTATTATATCTAATCAAATACCAAAACCCAAATGCCTCCATTACAATTACCTACTGTCATTCATATTGGTTTAATAGCTTTATTATGTGGAGTTCTGTTTACGTTTCTATTTAACAATGGTGATAAAAGCGAATAAAAACGCGACATATTTTGATTAGATACATAAATAAACAAAGAGAAATTATATTAATAATACTCTGGGCTAATTAGCAAAATTCATGGAAAAGTTATTTACCAGCAATTTTATTGCTGGAATCGAATTATAAGATCCTATATATTAATAATATAGTTATGCAAAGTCCGCAGATAGTGTGCTACTTTTTTTATAAACAAAATGGCGCCGACAAATCGTATTTTTTTTCAATTATTTCTCTATAACTCCGAAGATTTTAACTTTACAACAAAAACACTCAAACAAAAATTCACCGCAATTAAATTCTGCATAGAGATAAGTTTTTCACGATTTGCTCCGACGAAAATTTTCCTCGGAAAATGCGGGTTTTCCTAACAAATCTCTTAATTTTCAAATAAAGTTTTAGGTAAGTAATTATTAATCAATAATTAAATAACTTAGTGACATCATAGCTTTCTTGGTATAGATTGTAATTCCAGAAGCCGGTGAAAATTAAACGAATATTTTAGCAACAATTCAATTGTTAATAAACAATTTACGATCGCAATAATAACCAAAGTAATCATGATACATTGATCAAATTTATAAAGATTATAAAGATGAGATGCTTATTTAATATTTTATCGACAAAATATAAATTTTTCTTTTTTTTGCATAATCTTTAAATTTTGAAAAAAAAAATAGTTATAATACGCTGGTCTAATTAGTAAAGTACAAAGATAGGTTATTTACCAGCAATTTTATTGCTGGAATCGAATTATAAGATCCTATATATTATTAATATAGGTATGCAAAGTCCGCAGATAGTGTGTTACTTTTTTTATAAACAAAATGGCGCCGACAAATCGTATTTTTTTCAATTATTGCTCTATAACTCAGAAGATTTTAACTTTACACCAAAAACACTCAAATAAAAATTCACCCAATTTAATTCTACATATAAGCATGTTTTTTCCGATTTGCTCCGACGAAAATTTTCCTCGGAAAATGTGGATTTTTCCAACAAAATCTCGAATTTTCAAATAAATTTTTTGGGCCAATAATTATTTATGAATAATTATATAGCTTGGTGAAATAAAAGCTTTCTTGGTATAGATTATAAATTCAGAAGCCGGTGAAAATGAAACGAATATTTTAGCAACAATTCAATTGTTAATTAAAAATTTACAGTCGCAATAACAACCAAAATAATCATGAGACATTGATCAAACTTAGAAAGATTATAAAGATGTGATGCCTATTTAATATTTTGTCGACAAAATATAAATTTTTCATTTTTTTGCATAATATTTAAATGTTTAAAAAAATTGTTATAAAAAAATTAACATTTCTCAGAAATTGTTTATTATATTCTAATTTTACAAAATACTTAAAATGCGTATTTCATAGGTCTTAAAAATGAATGCTTTAAAAATTTTTTCCAACCATTTGCAAAAAAGTTATGAAACATCAAAGTAAATATACGAAATCTCCGTTGTTTATAATTTGTTTTAATTGTTTCAAAGCTTAAAAGTGAGTCTATGGTACAGTCTAATTACTCACAAAGAATGTCAAAAATTAGTGCAATGGTTATATTTTAATCAAAAATTAGTGCAATGGTTATATTTTAATCAAAGATTAAAAATACTTTTTTTTGTAATTTTTAGCGCAAAAGTAGGCCTGATACAGAGTCGGAGCTAAAATGTTCACTCGAAGCGACTGACACGCAGCATATATTATTTATAAAAGTGTACGTCTCGCGAGGCCGGTCGTCGCTCCGAGTGAAAATTTCAGCTACAGTGCTGTATTATTCTACTTTCGCGCGTGTAAATTACAAAAAAATATATTTATAATCTTTAATTAAAATATAACCATTCATTTTATAATCGATGTTTTTTTGTAAATAATTAGCTTGTACATTATACTCACTTCTACGCAGTGGTGTAGTGGTAAAATTAGCTGTGCCGGAGCTATACCTCTACCGGAAAATTTTTGAAAATTAGCCTACTACCCAAATCGTGAGTTTTAAGGCCCTTTGGCAAATGTTTTGAAAAGTTTAATAATTAAACTAATTAATGATCTTTTAGAGTGATAGTAGTTACAGTAGGGCCTCCTACACATTCTCCTCCAAAGAATAATTTTAACTTTAAAATATGGTAAGACTTTCTTAAGGTAGATTATTACAGTTTGATACCTTAAAAACTGTTTTTAAGGTATCAAACCATAATAATCTACCTTAAAAACTCTATAATTTAAGTTGGAAGCCTTGCTGACAAAAATTAAAAAAACACTGGTGTAAGTTAGGCAAATATTGTAAATGACTAAGTTTTCATTTTCAGTAGTATTAATTTATTATTGTGAAAAAATACACCCACAAGTTACATTAGTATATATATTTTTTATTATTTAACACACACAAACATTATAATCTGTGCCAAAAAAATTAAGAATTATTTGAAAAAACTACATACAGTACAAATAACTTGTGTATTTAACAAAATACATATAATAAATACATCAGATTAATTATAACACATACTCAAAGTAAGTGCCAAAATGCATCCTTCTTTGCGTTCTTTTTTGGGTTTTCTGCAACTCTTGTCCTGGAATCGTCTGCAGACCGGTGGCTCCTCAGCCATTTAGTGACGTACGTCTCAGGCTGCCATTCTTGGAGAGGTGGACCTTGGATTTTTATGAACATCAATGATGATACATGAGCAACAGTCAAAGCGTTTCTTGATGGTGTAACCATATTGTTCATACAACTGAAACCCCGTTCACAATCAGCTGAGCTGCAAGGTATTATTTTAGTGCAGTTTAACAGTTCTTGCAATCCATCAGGCACTTGTCGGCTGTTGTCCAAATAGTCTCTGTAGGCAGAGACAGCTTTGTTGACGTTCAATTTAAATCTCTTGCACAGTTGCTCTACTTGAGTTTGACCAAAACTTGGTGGAATGCAGGTTGGCCAATACTCAGGTTCTAATACTTTAAAAGAGTTTATAAGATCTTCATATTGGGCTTCCCCATCAAATGTGGTGACAAACATTCTTTGCTTTAGGTTATTTATAACACTAGAAATAAGTTGCTGTCCATTGAACGATACAATTTTTGGATTAGTTTTTAACACAACTGATGCAAAATTTCCTTCTTTTATGGCGATTTGTGCTTCCAGAACTTTCGTGCCTGGCTTCTCCTTTAAGTGCTCTAAATATCTTACGGATCTGTTTATCAGTTTGTCTGCATACACAATAGAAGTGTTTCTATTCTCTAAGCTCTCTGATAACAAAGCCAATTCAGCAAGAATGTCAAACATAAAGGCCAAGTTTAGTAGAAAACTAAAGGACAAAACAATTTTTGTCCTATATAAAAAATTCGATTGAAAAAATCGTAGCCGGAGCGCCGCTCCCCCTTCAAAAGCTGTGCCGGAGCGACGCTCCGGACCGCTCCGGCTCCACTACACCACTGCTTCTACGCTTTGAAAGAATTAAAAAAATATATAAACACCGTAGTAATCGTATGTTTACTTTGCTGTTTCATAACTTTTTTGTAAATG
This sequence comes from Diabrotica virgifera virgifera, assembly GCF_917563875.1. Taxonomy (NCBI): domain Eukaryota; kingdom Metazoa; phylum Arthropoda; class Insecta; order Coleoptera; family Chrysomelidae; genus Diabrotica; species Diabrotica virgifera. The sequence goes on from NC_065447.1 coordinate 238,735,812, forward strand.
GTTGCAAAAAAGTTTTAAAGCATTCATTTTCAAGATATTTGAAATGCGCATTTTAGCTATTTTTTAAAATTACAATATAATAAAAACTTTCTGAGAAACGTTAATTTGTTTATAACTATTTTTTTTTTAACATTTAAAGATTATGCAAAAAAATAAAAAATTTATATTTTGTCGACAAAATGTTAAAAAGGCATCTTATGTTTATAAGATTTCAAAGTTTGATCAGTGTACCATAATTATTTTGGTTATTATTGCGACCGTAATTTATTAATTAACAATTGAATTGTTGCTAAAATATTCGTTTAATTTGCATCAGCTTCTGGAACTATAATCTAAACCAAGAAGGCTTTTAAGTCACCAAATTATTTAAATATTGGTAGATAATTACTTATCTAAAAGTTTATTTGAAAATTAAAGATTTTGTTGGGAAAACCCTCATTTTCCGAGGAAAATTTTCATCGAAGTAGATCGGAAAAAACACGTCTCTATGCAGAATTTAATCACGGGGAATTTTTATTTGGGAGTTTTTGTTGTAAAATTAAAATCTTCGGAGTTATAGAGCAATAATTGAAAAAAACACGATTTTCGGGCGCCATTTTGTTTATAAAAAAAGTAGCACACTATCTGAGGACTTTGCATACCTATATTATTAATATATAGGATCTTATAATTCGATTCCATCAATAAAATTGCTGGTAAATAACTTTTCCCAAAAATGGCCTATTCTCCGATAATCAGCCCAGACTATAATGTAAGTTTTACTTTCTGTACCAAGCTAATCCATATCTGATAATAGTCTGGGCAGATTATCGGAGAATAGGCCATTTTTGGGAAAAGTTATTTACCAGCAATTTTATTGCTGGAATCGAATCTTATGATTCTATATATTAATAATATAGGTATGCAAAGTCCGCAGATAGTGTGCTACTTTTTTTATAAACAAAATGGGGCCCGAAAATCGTGTTTTTTTTTCAATTTTTGCTCTATATCTCAAAAGATTTTAACTTTACACTAAAAACACACCATTAAAAATTCACTGTTATTAAATTCTGCATAGAGTTGTGTTTTTCCCAATTTACTTCAACGAAAATTTTTCCCGGAAAATGCGGGCTTTTCCAACAAAATCTTTAATTTTCAAGTAAAATTTTAGGTAAGTAATTGTTTATCAATAATTAAATAACTTGGTAATATAAAAGCTGTTTTCATATTCCAGAAGCTGATGGAAATTGAATTAACAGTTTAGCAACAATTGAATTGTTAATTAAAAATTTACGGTCGCTATAATAACCACAATAATTAAAATGCATAAGAATAACTATGATTTTTGTATAAAATGGCACTATACCTATCTAATGTTTTTTATAGAATTGAAATTGGACTATTTAAGCGGTCTCAGGAATATTTTAAAATTATAAACAATTTTTTGGCTTATAAATAAATTGAATATCTCGGGAAATATTAAATTAAATTAAATCATAAAAACGGTATTGGAAAAAAAGCGGCAGAACGCTTCTTTTAAAAGAAAAAACGTTTAATTTTGATAATAAGTGGTTCCTGAGATACAACCGGTCAAGGTTGACCGGCATTTACGGCAAAGATATAAACAATAGGATCATAATTTTCGAACTATCACCTTTTAATTTCGGTCCTCTTTCTCCACACCAATTTTCATATCTTTCAAATACTCATAACATATATTATTATAATAAAAACTATCGATATTACAAAATGTCGTAAACCGAATTTATTTATTTAAGTTCTATAAGGTATTACATTTCCCTTACAAAAGAAATTTGCATATTAATTTATTTTTTCTAATTTTTAGTTGCCGTGGGGGGCAGACAAATTTTTTTTATTTCAACGCAATTTTACTAAAATACTAAATAGTGTGTTAGGCAACTTTTGTGAGCTGTTACATTTTCGTTTCGAAATAATTTTTTTTTTCGTCTGTTAACATTTTTTCACAATTTTTAATTGTCTTGGGGGGGCAGAAGATAGTTTCCAATTTCAAAAAAATTTTACCAAAATACTTTACAGTTGATTGGGCAACTTTTGTGAGGTATTACTTTTCTATCGCAAAAAAAAAATTTTTTTTCGCTTTTTTCGATGCACCGTATTGTATAGTCAGTCGATTTTAACACCATAAACGCGACGGACGTGTTCCTGGGGATAATACCTACTTAGAAAAAGACGAATTAAGACGGGTATTATATTGATAAGACGCAATTACTTATCTCTAAATACATTTCTTTTGTAAGAACAAGAACTCGTAAAATTTTAGAGAACTCGTAAAATTTTAGTCGCAATTACACAAACACTTACATTTCGTCAATTTAATAGTATCAATAATTTAGTTATCTATTTTATTAATTATAACTGTTAAACATCACACGGACTTTTATTACGATTGTCTTTAAAGAATCCCTACATCTATATTATGGAGGCAAAAACACGGTGGAAGGATAGGTTCAACGAACAAACAGGGAGCTATTAGAACTGTATAATGAACCAATCATCAATCGCTTCATAAAGGCACAGAGAGCACAGAGAGTAAGATGGATGGGACATGTAATGAGAATGAAAAGCGATAGAATGCTAAAAATGATCCTAAAACTGGGCCCCATCACGAAAAGAAGGAAAGGAAGACCCAGACAAAGATGGGTTGACAGCGTACAAAGGTGAATTATTGGTTGGGAAAAAAGAGCAAAAACAGGGATAAATGGAGGAGAATAGTAAGTCAAATTAGTAGGCAAGGAGCATGATTTGAATAAGACGCCACCCCACGTAATAGAAGTTCTGTCATATAGAAGTATAATATTTAGTACGTTCTTTAACGGTAAAATATTGCAAAACCTCTAAATTTTAAAGAACCGCTTGGATTGACATGAAATTTGGCATACACATAGCTAACAAGTCAAAGAAAAAAAGTGATATTGTGCCATATGTGCTGTTGCCCCGGGGGTGGTGTTCATCCCCTCTTAGGGGTGAAAAAATATTCATCCAAAGTAAGTCAGGAAATGGATAAACTGACTAATTTTAAGTAACTTTTGTTCTATACAGTTTTTTCACTAAGTCAATACTTTTCGAGTTATTTGCCAGTGAATATGTTCATTTTTTCAACAAAATAAACACGCTTTTAGACGGTTTTTCGCAAATAACTCAAATAACACTAATAAATTTAAAAAAATGGTGTATATATCACATACCTAGTAGAACCAGAGTTATAGCTAATTAAAAATAAGTTCATATTCGTCAAATTCCAAATGGAATAATTTAACGTGAAATAACCAAAAATGAGGCACATTTCGGGGAAAACTCATTAGAACTTATTTAAAGTGTTTAAAAAAAAGCTTCATTTTTGTTTTATAAAAAAAATTTCTAGCATCAAAAGTAAACAAGTTACGCTCAAAATAAAGTTAGTCCCTTTTTTTGGTAAAAAATCGGAAAATCACCCCCTAATTAGTATTTCAAATGAACTTAATCGTTACGACTTCACAAGTTTCTTGACTCGTGTATGTATTGTTTATATGATCTGTAAGTTTCATCGGTTCAAAGTCCTTATTTTTCAAAGGGCTGTAGTTAAAAGGGGTTGAACGAGTCACTGATCACGAACGTATGCAAATTTAGAAACACAAAATCTTAATCAATTTTGTCTAACAGAAAAACAAAAAAATACTTGGTACATATTCATAAAAGCAATGCTGACTTTTTTTGTTTTTCGAAATTTTTGGTATCTCTAACAATTTTTAAGTTATTTTGAAAAAAAGCATATTTTTCAAAATTAAAATTTTTAAAAATTTTACTTTGAAACAAAATTTTTTCAAAAATAAGCACTTTGAATCGATGAAACTTATAAATCGATGATAAACAGATGATATAAACACAACATAAGTAAAATAATTTGTGGAGCGGTAACGATTAATTTCATTTAAGTTGCTAATTCGGGCGTGGTCTTCCCGATTTTTTTTTTGCCAAAACAAAAGGGACCAACTTTATTTTGAGCGTAACTTGCTTACATTTAATGCTAGAAACTTTTTATAGAAACAGAAATAATGATTTTTTAAGCACTTTAAAAAAGTTAAAATAGGTTTTCCCCAAAAAGTGCTTAATTTTTTGGATATTTTACTTCGAAATATTCTATTTGAAATTTGGTGAATAGGAATCTATTTTTCATTGGCTATAACTCTGGTTCTACGAGGTCCAGAGACCTAACGCGTACACCATTTTTTTTACTTTTTTACAGGCTATATTTTTGGTAAGAACGTTTTTTCGACAAAATACTTACTTTTTGAGTTATTTGCGAAAAACCGTCTAAAAATGTAGTTCTTTTTTTGAAAAATGAACATATTCACTCGCAAATAACTCGAAAAGTGTTGACTTGGCGAAAAAGCTCTATAGAACAAAAGTTACTTAGAATTAGTCAGTTTATCCATTTCCGGACTTATTTTGGACATACATTTTTCACCCCCAAGAGTGGGTGAAAGTCACCCCCAGGGAAAAAGTACACATCGACACAATATCACTTTTTTTCTTTGACATGTAAGCTATGCGTGTGCCAAATTTCATGTCAATCCAAGCGGTTCTTTAAAATTCAGAGCAAAAACCGTGAAAGAATGTACTAATTATTGTATTATTGTATGAGAATATGAATTAATACCATGTATTTATTTTAAAATACTTTTAAAGTATGAAGCTATTTTTATGCTTTCGTGTATTATCGTATAAAAACCCTTTTTCGGGACAAATTGATTTTGCTTGTACGTTTTTGCAAATAACCGAGCAATTTCCGATATTATTCCTCTTTGGTCCCTGTTTTGAGGCGAATGCCAAAAGGCCTAAACCGAAGGTCGCGTTTGTCAGCTTTTCACCCTTGGGGCTTACAGGCCTCAATTCCCTTTGGTGGCATAAGTAGTTATTAACTTTAGTTTGTATTGTAATGTAAATCAAATCATTTGACTTCTCAGTTTGACGCATTATACATTCTAAAGCGTCGTTTAAACACAACGATAAATCACAGCAACTAGTTGTGATGACAAGTTGAAACGCTGTTTAGACGCTGCGATTCAATGCGATACCACCTTCAACCCAACTCCAACTTTGATAAGTTGTGCGATGCACCGTTTACACACAATCATAAGTTGCAATAACTCGATTGACCTTGATAAGTTGTTTGATTTATCGCTGTGTTTAAATGACCCTTAAGTAATAATGAAATATGGGGTGGACAAGCTTCATGATAGTCCGAGCCATTTTTCAAAATTTTTCGAGAGCCGCAATTATTTAAAAAGTGTAAAACAGGTATTCAATTTTTCTCTCAGATTTTGGATTTCACGAATTTTAAAGTGAAATAAAATGGTTCACATCGTTATTTTAAATATGCAAATAATTCTACAAGCAGCCTTTACTATTTCAGAATACTTCGATTTTTCATCATCCTTCCATTTTTTTCAGGAACTGATCAGCCTACTGATCTTCTACCGTCTCTTAAAAAACACTGTCTTTAACACTCTGTCTTCCTCTAATCTTACCACACAACCTGCCCATCTTATCTTAGCTTTTATATGTCTAACGATGTTTTCAGTACCATGTACCATACACAGTCACCAATTCAGCTTTGCGGCACCTTCTCCACTCTCCTGTCAATTCATAATTTTGGGCGCTTTTCAATATGATTCTGAGAACTTTCCTTTCAAAAACCAGCAGTATATTTATTTCCCGCTGATGTAGAGTCCATGTTTCACTTTCTTGTGTAACCATTGGGCGAATAATGGCTTGTACAGTCTTAATTTAGATTGTCTTTTTAGTAACTTAGATGTTAATAATGATGATAGGGAGTATAATGCTCTATTTCGCGCATCTATCCTTGCTAAGACCTCTTTTTAGATGCGGTTGTCATCTGTGATTACCGCCTCTAGATATTTAAACTCTTTTACTTCTTCGAAATTGTAGTCATTGGTAGTTATGTTCTGCCTAACTCTTGGTCTTGGATTTTTGGTTACCAGCATGTATTTCGTCTTCTCTTCATTTATTCGAAGGCACGGACTACCTGTTTCTTCTTCGAGTTGTAAAAACACCTCTCTCACTTCTCTTGTAGAATGAGCGACTGCACCTAGATCATCAGCAAACGCAAACAACAGTTTTGATCAGCGATTCCCAAATCCGCCTGTCAGATCAGATGATATTTTACTTATTACATATTCTAAGGCCAAATTGAATAGCAACGGTAATAAGGGGTCTCCTTGTCAAAGTTCGGATGTTACTCATAGGGCCGGTTGTTCGAACGCTAATCAACAATGATCACTATCAAATATTTAATTACTGTCGCCAACTGTCAATGTCAACTTTGATTGGGTTGCTGAAAACATAATTGATTATAATTATGAGATTAGTTAATCAATTAACATAACAATAAAACACTGAAAACGTTTGTTTTCTATACTTCCACAGAATTTATTATAACTAAGTAACTACAGCTGTTTCGGCAGAGTGCCTTTCTCAAGTGATATAGTTTACAATGTGTTTGCCTTTTTAAGTCTTCAACTGAAGAGGTTGAGGAGTGGGGAGCTGTTTGTCTCGAGTTGGTCATTCAGAATTATATCTGTATTTTTCAGTTTATTAATTTCCATAGATTCTAAAAAAGATAGCTTAAGGCCTTTATTTTGAATATGCAGAATTTGAAACTCTTCATTGAAAGAATGATTATGATCTAGAAGGTGAAGTGCGTATGTAGAAGTGTCTGTTTTTCTATTGTTGAATGCCCTTTTGTGTTCTGCTATCCGTTTGTCAAAAGTTCTGCCAGTTTGACCGATGTACGTTTTCGGACAGTCACCACACGTTAGTTTGTACACACCACTCTGTAGTTGCTTTCTCTTTCGGCTTTTATTGTTCTTAATATATTTGCTTAAGTTGTTGTTAGTTCTGAAAGCTGGTGTTATTCCTTTCTTTTTTATGTATCTGGCTATTTTTGTTGTTATCTTGCCAGTATATGTGAGAGAGCAGAAGGTACTGGGTTCTTTCTGTGGTGGTGGATACACTGATTTCAGGGCTTTCTTATGGAGTTTTTGGTTTAAAATTTTGTTAACTGTTTGTTCGTTATAGCCGTTGTTTACTGCTATTTGTTTAATGATGTTTAGTTCTATCTCGAAGTTTTTTTTTGTCATGGGAATTTCTGTCAGTCTATGTATCATGCTATGGTAGGCTGCTAATTTGTGTTGTGTAGGATGGGATGATGAATTGTGTATAGTTGTGTCAGTATGGGTAGGTTTATGATATACGGAGAACTCATGTTTGTTGTGTAGTCTGGAAATCGTTACATTTAGAAAGTTTATGGAGTTATTCTGTTCTGTTTCTATTGTAAACTCAATATTATTATGAAGTGAATTAATATATGATAGAAATTGGTCAAGTTGTCTGTTAGTTCCTGTAAAGCATACTAGTATATCATCCACGTATCTCCACCAATATAAGAACTGTTTAAATACGGGATGTTTAGAAATTGTTGTTTCAAGTTGGTTCATAAATATATCTGATAGCAATGGGCTTAGAGGATTACCCATAATAAGTCCTGCACTGTTGTTTGTGTATATTTGATTATTGAATTCAAAATAGTCTTGATTTATGCAAATTTCAAGAAGGTGTAAAATTTCAGATGCAATGATCGGATTTGTACTATTATGGTCTAAAAGATTCTTAAATAAAACAAAAGTTTCTGTAGGAGGAACACTAGGAAAAAGATTTTTTACGTCAAATGAAATTAGTCTGGAGTTGTTGGGCAATTGAAAATGTTGTATTTTATTAACTAGTTCTAGTGTATTTTTTACGGTGAATTTAGGTGAAATACACTACAATACACTAGGTGCATACACTAGGTGTAGGTGAATACACTAGGTGAATACACTAGGAATAGAAATACACTAGAACTAGAACTAAAATACAACATTTTCAATTGCCCAACAACTCCAGACTAATTTCATTTGACGTAAAAAATCTTTTTCCTGGTGTTCCTCCTACAGAAACTTTTGTTTTAGTTAAGAATCTTTTAGACCATAATAGTACAAATCCGATGATTGCATCTGAAATTTTACACCTTCTTGAAATTTGCATAAATCAAGACTATTTTGAATTCAATAATCAAATATACACAAACAACAGTGCAGGACTTATTATGGGTAATCCTCTAAGCCCATTGCTATCAGATATATTTATGAACCAACTTGAAACAACAATTTCTAAACATCCCGTATTTAAACAGTTCTTATATTGGTGGAAATACGTGGATGATATACTAGTATGCTTTACAGGAACTAACAGACAACTTGACCAATTTCTATCATATATTAATTCACTTCATAATAATATTGAGTTTACAATAGAAACAGAACAGAATAACTCCATAAACTTTCTAGATGTAACGATTTCCAGACTACACAACAAACATAAGTTCTCCGTATATCATAAACCTACCCATACTGACACAACTATACACAATTCATCATACCATCCTACACAACACAAATTAGCAGCCGACCATAGCATGATACATAGACTGACAGAAATTCCCATGACAAAAAATAACTTCGAGATAGAACTAAACATCATTAAACAAATAGCAGTAAACAACGGCTATAACGAACAAACAGTTAACAAAATTTTAAATCAAAAACTCCATAAGAAAGCCCTGAAATTAGTGTATCCACCACCACAGAAAGAACCCAGTACCTTCGGCTCTCTCACATATACTGGCAAGATAACAACAAAAATAGCCAGATACATAAAAAAGAAAAGAATAACACCAGCTTTCAGAACTAACAACAACTTAAGCAAATATATTAAGAACAATAAAAGCCGAAAGAGAAAGCAACTACAGAGTGGTGTGTACAAACTAACGTGTGGTGACTGTCCGAAAACGTACATCGGTCAAACTGGCAGAACTTTTGACAAACGGATAGCAGACCACAAAAGGGCATTCAACAATAGAAAAACAGACACTTCTACATACGCACTTCACCTTCTAGATCATAATCATTCTTTCAATGAAGAGTTTCAAATTCTGCATATTCAAAATAAAGGCCTTAAGCTATCTTTTTTAGAATCTCTGGAAATTAATAAACTGAAAAATACAGATATAATTCTGAATGACCAACTTGAGACAAACAGCTCCCCACTCCTCAACCTCTTCAGTTGAAGACTTAAAAAGGCAAACACATTGTAAACTATATCACTTGAGAAAGGCACTCTGCCGAAACAGCTGTAGTTACTTAGTTATAATAAATTCTGTGGAAGTATAGAAAACAAACGTTTTCAGTGTTTTATTATTATATAAAATGAACTTCCATCAAGTAACGGTCGAATCCATCAATTAATTAACATAACAATTATTAACATAATTGATTAACTAATTTCATAATTGTAATCCATAATTATGTTTTCAGCATCCCAAACAAAGTTGACATTGACAGTTGGTGACAGTAATTAAATATTTGATAATGATCATTTTTTATTAGCGTTCGAACAACCGGCCCTTAGTCTTTTACATTTTTTGTCACTAATTTAAGACATTTTGAAACACAAAAATTAAAATTAATTCAGGCACATTTATTGAGAGCCACAAATAATCCTTCAAAGAGCCACATGTGGCTCGCGAGCTACAGTTTGGCCACCCCTGAATAATATTTACCAACATGAATATGAATTTAAAAATATAAAATGAAAAAATCAAATTTAAATAATATTTTGAAAAACTATTTGTTAACTCAAAGACAGTTTAAGATTTAATTCCGTTTCAGAGACCACCACCATCTGTTTATGTACATTATTTTATCTTTTTGGAATCCTCAGAACAGCCCGTGATGTGTTCTGAGTCGAAATTAAATCTCACTATCATGAAGCAAATTATTAAGAAACTAGTGATTTTACTCGTCGCTATGCGAAAAAACGTATACATTTTTTCACCCACGAGATGGGGTGAAACTCACCCGGAAGGCAAAAACACACATCAGCACAATATCACTTTTTTTCCTTGGTATGTTAGCTATGTGTATGCCAAATTCCATGTCAATCCAAGCAGTTATTTAAAATTTACAGCAAAAACCAAAGAGTTACCACCAAAGAACCACCACAAAAAAAAAAGAATGTGTGTACTTTGTACGCACGTAAGAAGTTATACTTCTATTATATTATTTCAACGAAATCAATATACTTTAAACAGTTTCTCTACTACTTTCCAAAAAATTTTATTAAAACAATACCAAAAATTAAAAAAATAAAAGAATAAAACACACACAAACACATTGAAAAATGCCACAAATGATTTCTGAACAATAATTGTTGCCAAAAATTTTAAATAAATACGTATTTTCTGAAAAAAATTATATAAATATACTTACAATCATAAAATCTATAAAAAAAAAATAAAAAAATGATATAACTTGCATTGGGCTTGAACCTACTTCCCGTGTATCCCGCCGTACGAGAGTCGAAGCCATTTCAAACTGCACCACCTTCGCGTATACGTCATGTGGGAATTTACACAAACTGAACAACTTTTTGACATTTTGTTTATATGAATTTTTATTAGTTTAATTTTTGTCGAATTAAAATACAACAATATATAGAGTAAGAAAACGATACATTAGATGAAAATTTGTAGAAAGTTTGTTCGTAATCAGATTATGTAAATTAAAGCATTGCCTACTAGGGGTATAGCATAGCAAGTACTAGGTAAGTACATTATTTTTTTTTACATTTTCCAAATAGGTATGAAGATAATTTTTTATTGGAATACAACTGAAACATTTAGAATTACGTACCTGTGGCTTTTCAAAACTATTTAAAAAGTCACTATAATTATAAATTTGATTTTATTTCTGTCCTCACAACAACAAAAACTAATATATTATACAACATTTTTGTTTACCGATAACCTCCATATTGAACAATTATTGACTGATCATTTCAACACCCAATCAGAGCCCGTATAAAGACTAATACCAAACTGTCGGTGTGCGCATGCGCGCAGATCAATATAAATTCACCCTCAATCTCAATCGCGCCTAAAGAAGTATAACTTCGAAAATATATTGTGAAGAAATATAGACATAGTACAGAAGGTTATTAAATTATTATTATTATTAAAGACAGCTTATGTTTCATTTAGGTTCAGAGATGATCCATCATCTCCATACGTACGTTTCGGTCTCTACAGACCTCTTCAGTGGAGCTACATGAACGCCTCTGAATCGAAACGAAACCAGGCTGTACATTTAAGCAGAATTATAAAAATAATTCGTGTATCGGACGCTGTAGTGACATCTATTAAAGAAATGAAGTACCAGATGTAAACAATAAATCTGAAAATTACACTCACCCATTTGTCTCTCTCTCTCCTGTCGTTTCCCCATTACTGAGGATCGTGATTTCTTCCAATATTCCTAACAATGTTTCTCCATTGGTCTCTATCTTAAGCTGCTCTAAGAGCTTCGCAGAATTAGTTTCCAGCTGAATGCTTTATTTGGTCAGACCATCTAGTTGGTGATCGTCCTCTTGATCTTCTCCCCGGAACGTTTCCAGAAACAATTAATCTCTCCAAACTGTCGTCACCTCTGCGAACCACGTGACCAAAGAATTGCAGAATTCGTTGCAGACATATTGTGGACAGCCTTTTTTTAATATTGATTTGGTTTAGAATGGAAACGTTTGTCCTATGAGCTGTCCAAGGTATGCGCAGCATTCTTCTCCAGCACCACATCTCAAAGGCATCAATTTTTTGGCGCTCGCATGCGCGAAGAGTCCCAGTCTCTGCTCCGTATAGAAATATTGAGAATACAAGGGCATTCACCAGTCTCATCTTGATATTTTGAGAGAGAGATCTGTCTTTCCAAAGTTTAGTTAGGCGACTCATCGCATTCTTTGCCACACCAATACGTCTCCGAACTTTTGCTTCACAGTTACCATCGTTAGTTATACTAGACCCGAGATAGACAAAGGTGTTTGCTATCTGGTATTCCTGTAATATGTTAGTCAGTTGAATAGTGTCAAATCTGTCGACCACCATTATTTTTGTCTTAGCTTTATTGATTTTCAGACCAACTTTATTGCTTTCGTACTCAACTCTTCGCAGAAGATCAAACATTTCTTGCTCATTTGCTGTTATAAGTGTAGTGTCATCAGCAAATCTTAAATTGGAGATTTTTCTACCAGCTACTGTCACTCCACCGGCCCATCCTTCTAAAACCATCCTCATGACATGTTCACCATAAATGTTAAATAAGTCAGGCGACAACACGCATCCTTGTCTAACACCTCTCTCGGTCTTGAATTGGTTTGAGAACTTCTGATCTAGTCGTACTGTCGCCATATTAGACTGGTACAGATTTTTAATAAGTGTCACCAGGTGCTTTAGTGCGCCCATTTCTATTAAAATTGACCACAGATTTATCCAGCTTACACAATCAAATGCCTTTTGGTAGTCAACGAAGCATATTTATAATCATGGGTACTTGAATTTCTCTAGACTTTTCAATGAGTTGTCTCAAGTTCAGGATTTGTTCCCTTGTACCTTTACCCTTTACAAACCTCGCTTGTTCCTGAGGTATTTGGTAATGTAGATAGGTTTTTAATCTGTTTTTGATGATATGCAACAAGATTTTACTAGCATGTGTAATTAGTGACAGTGTGCGGTAGTTTTCACATCTGGTAGTAGTTCCTTTTTTGTGTAGTGGGATATAAATTGAGGTACACCAATCAGATGGCCATTTTCCTGAATTCCAAACAGCGACACAGATAGAATGGATGATATGTAATCCTTTGTTACCTAGTAACTGTAGTATTTCACATGGTATTGAATCAATGCCTGGGGATTTATTTCTCTTTAGTGATTTAATTGCATCTTTGACTTCAGCGAGTAAGATAGTAGGTTCTCTAGGGTAGTCAGAAGGCCACTGATTTTCTGCTGATACCTCGTTATTTTTATATAGCTCGCCACAGTAGTTTCGCCATGTTTCCAATATTTTATCAGTATCGGTCTTTAAATTACCTTCCTTATCTATTACAGACCACGTTTGAGGTTTAAATTCTCTGGTAAGGAGTTTGATCTTCTGGAATAAGTCCCTCGGTTCATTTCGACAGCCATGTTCCTCTATCTCTCTGCATATTTGAGAGATATAATCAGCTTTATCTTTGCGGCACTGTTTTCTAATTTCTCTCGATAACGCTCTGTATTCATCGTTTGTTCCGTATCTACTTTTATGTTCTTTTCTGCGTTGAATCACAGTCCACGTATTATCGGATATCCATGGCTTACGGCCAGTGGAAACCGCTGCCTCACAGTCTTTTGCAGCCTCGATTACCTTATCTTTGAGATAGATCCAAGTGCTCTCAGGGTCACTATCTACTTGGTCTAAAGAAAGAGCATCTTCTAGGTTTTGTTGGAAGTCATTGATTTTTGATGGACTTAGAGACATGACTTTTCTCTGGGGTGTTCTTTTGGGGACTTTGAAACGAAGTCGAACGTTCAATACCAGGAGTTGATGATCGCTTCCACAGTTTGCGCCAGGATATGTTTTACAGTTGATGGACGACGACTTCCATCTTGATCTTATTAGGATGTAGTCTATTTGATTCCTTGTTCGTCCATCTGGGCTGCGCCATGTGTATAATCTCCGTGGATGATGTTGATACAACGTGTTTGTAATTGTAAGATGTTGTTCTACACAGAACTCCACTAGACGGTCGCCATTCTCATTTCTCTGTCCCAGTCCATTTTTGCCCAGCACTCCTTCAATATTTTCATTAGATGACCCCACTTTGGCGTTAAAATCTCCCAAAATTATGACGAGTTCACGATTCGGAATAGCGCGAACAGTTTCTTCTAGACGACCATAGAACTTGTTGATGTTTTCTTCTTGTGCAGCTGTTGTAGGAGCGTATACCTGGACAAGGTGTAGGGTATTGGTGGATATTCTCATTTTAAGGGATCGACAATTGTCTACTCGACAATTATTATCGCTTGATTACAGCGATTATTTCATTCATAGGAGATTCTGACCAATAGAAAGCTACATAAATCTAAATTAAATCGATAATTTTTGATAATTTCCCGTCGTCAAGTATATTACGTTAGATGCCCTTCGTTGCTACGAAAAAATACGTTCAGTGACATTAATGACAATTAATATTTTAAAAATTATAAAAGTTATGACTTTCAACCGTCAAATTAATATTTATAACAACTGTGTGTTTAATTGTACTAATTTGTACTTACATAAATAAATTACAATAAAATTTTGGTGTTGAACCGTTTTATTCATGAAATAATCGCAACAAATTGCACTTGATCTCTAAAATTAATATAGAATTTTAGAGCTCTTGTGCAATTACTACTGATAATTGCATAAGTAGAAATCGAAAATTGCACTGTCATGTTTTTATTTTTGTATCATTCAACAAATGAGAACCAATACAACGGAGCCTGAACCTAGTTGTACCAAAAATTTAAATCCACATCCAAGGGAATCGGGAAATGATGTACATAAACAATTATTATAACTATGGCCCGGTTTTTCAGTGAGCGGTTAAAATTTTGGTTAGCTAACCTAGTTTAAATTTTAACCAATATTTTAACCCTTATATCGTTTTTCAGTGCTTTAAACCAAGATGTGCAATTCTATAGATTTTTGACAGAAAAATAAACAAAATAGAATTTCATAACCTATTTTATAAATAACAAATAACATAACATTACAAAAATGATTAATGCATTCAAGTTCCGATTTTTCATCTGATGATGAAGATATAATCAAGAATGTAATAATACATAATACAATATTTCCCGCGATAATACAAAATGTCATAATTTAACTAACCTCTTCTGTCAGCAAATATAGATAAACGTCTGTCGGAAAATTCGGAGTTAAACCACCTATGATAGCGAGTCTCGGTTAAAATCTTGGTCAACTTAAACGGGTTTAAGCGATAACCTAGTATTGAAAAACTGATTAACCATAAAAATTTCGGTCACCGAAAAATCTGGGTTAACCCAGCACTGAAAAACCGGCCCTTGTCTTTAATAATTATTAGTTTTTTGAGATTGGGTTTTGTTGTATAGTTAAATAAATTGTTTAGAAAATTATTATTTCTTCATTTGATAGTTTCACTTTCTCCGAGTAATTTGCTCTATAAATTACACTCGTACATCAAAATAATCAGATAATTTAGCTTTTAAGCGTATTGCCTTTTTTAAAAACTACTCTCGTTCATTTTCTCATTTCGGCTAAAGAGCTCTTTCGCCAAAATATGAAAATAAACTCTATACCCTATTCCACGAACATACGCCTGTTTTGGATTACTTCGACAACGAATATTTTACTGTGCAAAATAAGAAGAACGAAAGTAAATTGCAAATTACATTGTTGTTTATTGGAATAATTATTAGCGCCATTTACTTTCGTACTTCTTATGTTGCACAGTAAAATATTCGTTGTCGAAGTAATTCAAAACAGGCGTATGTTCGTGGAATGGCCCGTAGTAGTTTTTAGGCTATACGCTTTTAAGCAAAATTATCGATAATTTTGATGCACTTGTGTCATTACCCCCGAAAATTCTCGTGAAATTACTAGCCTAATAAAATAAAAAAAAGTCAAAATGTAAATTCGTACAGCTTAAAACAAATTTTATATCAAAGTTTAGGTGGGTACAAAAGATATTTTCAAGAAAGTATCCAAATCATACAAGGGGATCATTGTTTAAATAATTAAAAAGGTGTCATTTTTGCAAAAAAAATACTTTTTTAACTGCTGAGGTAATTCACTTAATAATGAAGATATATGGGATTTTTTTCTGCAAAGCTGAAGGGTAAATCTTTCACATAAGACTTACTAAATTAAATTTGACCCCCTATTTATTTAAATAATTGTATATAAAACTTTAAAAACAAATTTGCAAAAAATTATTTTTAGCATTTTAAATAAGCACTATAAAATATCTTATTTTACAGAATAAATTGCGATATGTTACCAGTATTAAGCAAAAAAAAAAATTGGTCAAAAAATATTTAATATTTTTTGAGATATTGAATTTGTTTATTAAATGTTACTATATTTTCAATTGCAAAAACGCGGTTGTTGCCAAAGAAATATTCACCTGCTTAAGATCTCATTATTTTTATTTTTATGTAAATTTTTGACAAATGTATTGATAAATTCAAATTTCAATTAAACTCCCCACTAAAATGGCATTTGAAAATTATTGAAATTTGTTTATAATTTGTTTTTTTAATAACGTCGTAAGGATTAAGTATTTTGAAATGCCGTTTCGATAATTGGGTTCCTGGGAATTTTTTACTAATTAACAAAATTTTTTTGTCGTTTTTTCTTCTTCTTTTTTTCTTGGAGTTATATTACTACGGGCCCTTGTAGGGTTAAATTTTATTAAGAATGTCGAATTTTTGAGTTGTAGATTCTAGACCTAAAAATATTAAGATTTAACTAAAATCTCTTAAATAAAATGTGGCTACTTACTGAGTTACAGGGTGTTTTATTTAAAAATTTAAAACTTATTGTTACCAAGTACTTTAAAACTATTTGACGTATCCTTATCATACTTGGCAGAAAGTGTGGCTATTATACACTCTACCAAATTGTGATTAATAAACGTTTCTAGCTAGTACCAGAGGCGTGCGACAGGTGATAGTGAATGATTGACCCTTTCCAAATTCTACGCCACTGAGTGAATTACTATTATAGCGAAATTTTTCGATTCTCCAATACTTTGTATGTAAACAACTTTATTGGTATCGATAAAGTCATCAGTTTGAGAGATATTGGAAGTTTAAAATGAATGAATGGATGAATCAATATAACTATGCCGTTTCATTTTTAACGTCCAATATCTCGAAAACTAATGACTTAAGCGTTACCAGTAAGGAGTATATTATTTACATAGAGTGTATTGGAGAATCGAAAAATTTCGCTAAAATAGTAATTTCCTCAGTGGCGTAGAATTTGGGAAGGGTCAACCATTAACTGTCCCCTGTCGTACGCCTCTGGTGGTAGCTAGAAACTTTTATTTATCACAATTTAGTAGACTGTATAGTACTCACACTTTCTGTCAAGTACGATAAGGATACATCAAATAGTTTGAAAGTACTTGGTAAAAATAATTTTAAAATTTTTAAATAAAACACCCTGTAACTCAGTAAGTAGTCACATTTTATTTAAGTGATTTTAGACCAATCTTAATATTTTTAGGTCTAGAATCTACAACTTACGAGATTCAACATTTTTAATGAAACTTAACCCAAAAAGGGCCCGTAGTAATATAATTCCAAGAAAAAAAAAGAAGAGGAAAAAAAGACAAAAAAAATTTGTTAATTAGTGAAAAATTACCAGGAACCCAATTATCGAAACGGCATTTCAAAATATTCAATGCCCGCGACGCTATTAAAAAAACAAATTATAAACAAATTTGAATAATTTTTAAATGCCATTTTAGGGGGAAGTTTAATTGAAATTTGAATTTATCAATACATTTATCGAAAATATACATAAAAATAAAAATAAGAAGATTTAATACAGGTTAATATTTCTTTGGCAACAACTGCGTTTTTGCAATTGAAAATAGAGTAATATTTAATAAACAAATTCAATATCTCAAAAAATATTAAATATTTTTGCACCAATTTTTTTTATTAATACTGATAACATAGCGCAACTTATCCTGTAAAATAAGATATTTTATAGTGCTTATTTAAAACGCTAAAAATAATTTTTTGTAAATTTGTTTTTAAAGTTTTATGTATAATTATTTAAATAAATAGGGGGCCAAATTTAATTTAGTAAGTCTTATATGAAAGACTCACCCTTCAACTTTAAAGAAAACAATCCTATAGACCTTCATTAGTAATTGGATGACCTCAGCAGTTAAAAAAGTAATTTTTATCCAAAAATGACCCCTTTTTAATTATTTAAACAATGATCCCCTTGTATGATTTGGATACTTTCTTGAAAATATCTTTTGTACCCACCTAAACTTTGATATAAAATTTGTTTCAATCTGTACGAATTTACATTTTGATTTACATGTAGTGTAATTTTATTTTACTAGACTATACTTTATGGTAACCTCCTTAATATCTGCCTCTAACAATTTATAAGGCAAGGAGATGATGGATAAAGGAGGCGAAAGGGATTCTACAAAATGCAGTCACATTCCGTCTATCCAATTGCAATGAAAGTTGATTCCGTGTACTCAAAATATGGTTTAAATGAGATGGTTTATTTACTCTTTAAACTTAAAGACATAAAGGTTATTAGTTTTGAAAAATACGTTGATAATTATCATCAAAAGCCCAAAACCTAGGAATTTTGTGCAGTAACATGGATCGTCATGCAACTTTTTGCATTCGATTCGAGAGAGTGTCAGGCAATTTTAAGAACTAAATTGATCTCCGACAAAAAATGTTATGCATGAGAAAATGCATTTCAAAGTGCATCTCGAAGAGATGGAGAATGAAAAATTTAGAACTAAGGAAATATTGACGGAAATGAGTTCAATTTTTATATTTGGGTGTTTTGGAGGGCACTGAATAAAAATTTCATGACGGCGATGGTCTCCGAGGGGGACCTGGTGCCCAGGGTGGAGCTCGTCGCCTGGGACGATCGAATAATTCGCGAAATGAAGATTGGATCGAAAAACTGAAAAATACGTGCTCAATATTTTTCAAAAATCTATCGGATGACACTAAAGACGACCCCACTCCACCCCCTGGAGGTGGGGGTGGGTAACTTTAAAATCTTAAATGGAAACCCCTATTTGTTATTACAGATTTGGATTGCTTACGTAAAAATAAGCAACTTTTATTCGAGACATTTTTTCGAGTTGTGGATAGATGGCGCTATAATCGGAAAAAACGATTTATCGTGATACCATAGGTTAATTATAGAAACGGTCTAATATCTCGAGAAATACACTTCCAAATAAAAGACCAAAAAATACGTGTTTAATATTTTTTAAGAGCCTATCGAATAACATCAAACACGATCCTCTACTTCATCCCTTGGAGGAAGGGGGGGGGGGGGGGGACACCTTAAAATCTTAAATAGGAATCCCCATGTTTTATTACAGATTTGGATTCACCATGAAAAAATAAGTAACATTTATTCGAAACATTTTTTAAAATAGTTGATAGATGGCCCTAATAAATAGTGTTTTTCCGTTTATAGCGCCATCTATCCATAATTCAAAAAATTGTCTCGAAGTAATATTTTTACGTGAGGAATCCAAATCTGCAATAAAAAGTGAGGGCTCCTATTTAAGATTTTAAAGTTACCCCCCACCCCACTTCCACGGGGTGCAGTGGAGGGTCGTTTTTCATGTTATTCGATGGTTTCTTGAAAAATATTAAACACTTGTTTTTTGGTATTTTATTTGGAAGTGTATTTCTCGAGATATTAGACCGTTTCTATAATTTATCTATGGTATCACGAAGAAATCGTTTTTTCCGACTATAGCGCCATCTATCCACAACTCGAAAAAATGTCTCGAATAAAAGTTGCTTACTTTTACGTAAGCAATCCAAATCTCCAACAACAAATGGGGTTTCTATTTTAGATTTTAAAATTACCCTCACTCCACCTCCAGGGGGTGAAGGGGGGTCGTGATTAGTGGCATTCGATAGATTTTTGAAAAATATTGAAAACATATTTTTCAGTTTTTTGATCCAGTCTTCATTTCGCGAATTATTCGGTCGTCCCAGGCGACGAGTTCCACCCTGGGCACCAGGTACCTCGGAGACCATCGCCGTCATGAAATTTGTGTTCACTGACCTCCAAAACCCCAAATATAAAAATTGAACTTATTTCCGTCAATATATTTCCTGAGTTCTAAATTTTTCATTTTCCATCTCTTCGAGGTGCACTTTGAAATGCATTATCTCATGCATAAAAATTTTTGTCGGAAATCAATTTAGTTCACAAAATTGCCTGACACTCTCTCGAATCGAACGCAAAAAGTAGCATGACGATCCATCTTACTGCACAAAATGCTTCGGTGCCTCGTCTATTACTCAAGTTGAAGTTGGCGATTATGATACGCAGACAATAAGCGCATTTTTTATATTTATCTATGGTTTTATCATTCATCGTTAATTTGCTGCTTTAATTGCTATCACACTGTTGAATTATTATTTGTCGCGTAAAACTTGTTTTTCAAATTAGTAGAAAAAATATGGGCGTATGGTATGTTTTCTACTAATTAAAACGAATGTGAGATATTATCAACATTGTTTTCATAGTAACACAAACACAATCCATTAATTATTATGAAAATGAGTAATTTTTTTACGTTTCCAATTCAACATTCATTTTATAACTACTGTGACAAATATGTAGCATAATAGTGTGACCAACTAGCCCGAAAAATCCGGGACATGGCCCGAATTACGAAGTCCTGTCCCGGCGTCCCGGAAAAGGCTTCTGGGCCATCCGAATTTTCAACTTTTTGGTAAAATTCTATTTTTTTCGTTATTCTTTTAAGAATTAAATTGCTGGGACGAAAAAAATCGACAAAAATTATAATTTTAAAAAATAAGCAATGTAAAGAATTACATTGTAAGAATATGTATGTTTTGTTTGTTGAGGTCAATTTAAAATATGAATGGATTGATTTTTAAATATTTTGAAGCTGTTTTCTTGTGGCCTGTTTGGCAATAATTATATTTTTAACCTAAGGTTATATTTACATGGAAATCCAACATCACTTTATTTTCTCATTTTTCCTTTTTTGAGAATGACTTTTGAGTCTAAACGTCAAAAACTAACAAAACTATAATTATTATTATTATAACTAATTGTGGCTTTCCCATTAAAAATATCATTGTCAACATAAAAATGTTAAATAATCAATAAAATATGATATTAAAGTCCTATATTTAAAAAATAAAAAATGGCCCTATTTTCATTGAAAAGTCCCGGATTTCAAGTATTTTTTTCAGTCTTGTCCCGAATTCAACTGAATTGGAGTTGGCCACACTGTATGAATGATGTATCTTGGTCGTCATTATTTTGTATCAGATTATCAGCTTCTTTAATTTCTTCATTGCTTAATTTTGGCAAATCTGTTAATAGATCTTAAGATAGAATCTTAATTTTGGCAAATCAGTTTCTCAAAATTATTGAGAGACTAATTAAAACTCGACTTATGTCCTTTATCGTTGATAACAACATTTTATCTCAAAATCAGTTCGGCTTTTTAACTAATAAATGTACCACTGCTGCCATCTTTTCTGTACTACATGAGGTTTATCAAGCACTAAACAATAATCTTTATACTGCCACTGTTTTCTGTGACTATGCCAAAGCTTTTGATTGTGTAAATCAAGACATCTTGATTAAAAAAACTAAATTTCTATGGAATTAGAGGTATTTCTTTGAATTGGTTTCAATCCTACTTGAATAATAGGAAACAACTAGTTAGAGCAAATGATACTGACTCTAGTCTCAAAAACATTGTATGTGGAGTACCGCAAGGTTCAGTATTGGGTCCTCTTCTGTTCCTTATCTTTATAAATGACATCACTAATTTAAAAATCGATGGGAAAGTTTTTCTTTTTGCTGATGATACCAGTATCACTTAAAGCAACTCACCTATTGCATCTCTTCATGAAACTGTAACTTCGGATCTACTGACGATAAAGACCTGGTCTGACTCTAATTTACTCTCTTTTAATATAGACAAAACAGTAGCATTATCCTATAAAGGAGCTCTTCAACCTTTGCCTCTTAATAACAGTCAGATCAGTACCGTTGATTCTGTAAAATTTCTTGGCATTTTTTTAGACAGCAACCTCAAATGGTCCCTTCATATCGATTCGTTAAGTAAGAAACTCGCATCAGCTTGCTATGCAATAAGATCTGTCTCAACGGAACTCAATTTAGCATCTTCTATTTTTCGTTGTTCGAGTCTCATCTTCGATATGGTCTTCCTTTTTGGGGTTCTAGTACAGCTGCTCAATTTGAGGTTATTTTTAAATTGCAAAAAAGAGCAATAAGATATCTGTTTGGCCTCAGAAGATCTACACATTGCAGAAGTTACTTCAGAAATCTCGAAATTCTAACACTTCCATCTTTATACAGGGTGATTGATTAGTAGGGTAAAGCACAATAGCTCCGCTATAGTAATAGATAGCAATAAAAGTTAATAACAAAAATTTTAGCCACCTTTGAGCTTCACATTACAAAATTAGTTAGAATGTTACAGGGTGTTCGATAACACAGTGGCAGACCAAACTTATGTTTTTTTAAATGGAACACCCTATATTTTATTTTAAATTCGAAATCCTGTTAACTTCTCCATCACAAAAATATAAGGGTTTGTTATGTTATACAGGGTATTTACAAAGTTATAACCAATTTTATATGAAAATCGTAACAAGTTCAACTCCCTGTATAAATAAAAATAAGCACAACAGCAATGGTTTATTAATGCCATATTTTTTATTTATTGTCAAAATTTTAAAGAATTATTGATATTGCTAATTTTCTTTATATCAAATACAGGGTGAGTCAAAACGCAAGCACATTATTTTCTCAGTAATGTTAGATTCCAGATGTCTATTCAGGTGTCTTATCAGAGTGTCGATTATAATATAGAATGTGTGGATTTTCATCTCATCACTAGCTGAAAAGTTTAGTTCATCATCGGCCTCCTCATCAAATTGAATTTTTCTTTTTCTCTCAGATCCATAATTTGTATACAGGGTGATTCATGAGGAACTGTACATACTCCTACCTCGTATAAAGGACCCTATGGGGAATAACAAATAACCATTAAAAAGTGTCTGCTCCCATTGTTTAATAATATACAGGGAGAGTTTCGCATTTTGACAGAAAATTGTATTCGTCATAATTTTTGAACGGTCAGATCGATGTGTCTCTTATTTTGGTCAATCGTTACACTATTACCACCTAATCAACTGATTTATTCAAACTAGAAAAAAATCAGGTCCGGCTTTAAAAAAATCAGTTCGTTTGGGTCTTAAAAAAAATTTCACCCTGTATACGCTTTTTGAAAACTCTAATATGAATTTTACAAATTAGACAAATAGGCAATTAAAATGGCATATTTATTTTTTTCCGCACACGATTGCTTAATTTTTTATAAAAAAAATCAAATTTGACTATGAATTAAAAGTTTGGTAAAGTGAACCATAGATTTAACAAAATTAACTTTTATTACCAAAATTAATTTTTTTTTGGACAAATATTTAATTTATGTTACCAACCAATTCAAACTAGAAAAAAATCAGGCCAGGATTTAAAAAATAAGTTCGTTTTGGTTTTAGAAAAAATTTCACCCTGTATACGCTTTTCGAAAACTCTAATATGAATTTTACAAATAAGACAAATAGGCAACTAAAATGGCTTATTTATTTTTCCCCCACACGATAACTTAATTTTTTATAAAAAAAATCAAATTTGAGTATGAATAATTAAAAGTTTGGTAAAGTGAACCATAGATTTAAAAAAATTAACTTTTATTAAAAAAATGAATTTTTTTGAACAAATATTTAATTTATGTTACCACCCAATCAACTGATTTATTCAGACTAGAAAAAAATCAGGCCCGGATTTAAAAAAAATAGTTCGTTTGGGTCTTAGAAAAAATTTCACCCTGTATACTTTTTTGAAAACTCTAATATGAATTTTACAAATAAGACAAGTAGGCAATTAAAATGGCATATTTATTTTTTCCCCACACGATTACTTAATTTTTTATTAAAAAATCAAATTTGACTACGCATGAAAAGTTTGGCAAAGTTTTTGCATAGATTTAAAAAAATGAACTTTTTTTACCAAAATTAATTTACAAAAACCACGTTTTTCTTAAATTAAAAGTTTTACCATTTTTTTTTCTATAACACGTCTAGATCTAAAACTCCCCATAACACTTCTTTTGGACTCTATAGTTTAACATAGACGTGATCAAATAGATAAATTTTAAAATTTTTCACTTAATTTTTACGATTTAACTTTGCAATTCACGAATCTGCACCTTTTATTTTTTAAAATTCATAACTTTTACGAGAAGAAGACTGAAAGTCTACAACAATTTTCATAGTCTTCACAATGTAAGAGATATGTGCTGTAAAAATTTCAGAAAAAAAATATTAAAATGGAACAGAGTTGTAGCGAGTTAAACCGTGATTTCATTTTTAGGTTAAAATTCCGATTTTGACAAATTTGATTTTTTAATAAAAAATTAAGTAATCGTGTGGGGAAAAAATAAATACGCCATTTTAATTGCCTATTTGTCTAATTTGTAAAATTCATATTGGAGTTTTCAAAAAGCATATACAGGGTGAAATTTTTTATAAGACCAACCCGAACTAATTTTTTAAATCCGGGTCTGATTTTTTTCTAGTTAGAATAAATCAGTTGATTGGATGGTAACATAAATTAAACATTTGTTCAAAAAAAATTAATTTTTGTAATAAGAGTTAATTTTTTTAAATCTATGGTTCACTTTACCAAACTTTTAATTGATAGTCAAATTTGATTTTTTTATAAAAAATTAAGTAATCGTGTGCGGAAAAAAGTAAATATGCCAGTTTAATTGCCTATTTGTCTAATTTGTAAAATTCATATTAGAGTTTTCAAAAAGCTTATACAGGATGAATTTTTTTTCTAAGACACAAACGAACTAATTTTTTAAAGCCGGACCTGATTTTGTTCTAGTTTGAATTAATCAGTTGATTAGGTGGTAATAGTGTAACGATTGGCCAAAATAAGAGACACATCGATCTGACCGTTCAAAAATTATGACGAATACAAATTTGTGTCAAAATACGAAACTCGCCCTGTATATTATTAAACAATGGGAGCAGACACTTTTTAATGGTCATTTCTTATTCCCCATAGGAGCCTCTATACGAGGTAGGAGTATGTACAGTTCCTCATGACTCACCCTGTATACAAATATTTCTTGTACAGTATTTTTGCCGCCCTCTCATAATGTGCCGCCCTAGGCAACTGCCTATATTATTGCCTAATGGATAAAGCTGCCCTGGTGCCACGCCACACTCCGTTGGATCCCGGCGAAAGAAAATCTCAATTTTGTAAAAAATGTTAAGTTTTTGTGTAAAAATTTAAATATAAATGAAGAATATCTAAATTACACGAATAATATCATCACCTTAGGTTTAGTCGCTTTTGTTTGTTGAGGTATAAAACTCCACTAAAATTATTATTTAGTAACATCTGTAGGTGTTTGCGATTATGTTGTAACTATAAAGGCGGAAATACATATCCGCGCCGCGAACTCCGCGCCGTGTGTGCGCCGTGCGTTCGTGGCGCGGTTATTGTTCGTTAAAATTTTTCATTTTGACGATCCAGAGGAAACTTACGAACGTTTAGTAATTGTAGATAATCATGTCTCTGTCCTGTACTTCTACTACATCTTATTTTGGTATTGTTCTGAAACTATTTTCTTGTGTCATCTTATGCAATTTACTATTTTATGTGGAATAAGCCACAGTTTGGGAACATTTCGGGAACTACCTTTTTCGCTTCCTGGCAACACAAATATAATGGTAGGGGAGCCCAAGCGGGGATTTTTGCAGTTACTCGAGCGCGTCAGATTATCATATGGGGAGAAACGTGGTACCCTGCAGATGTACCTCCACCATATATTGGCTCTTAACACAGGGGAGTTCGTTCAGGGGGGCCCGAAAAAAAATCTATCCTTAAAATATTCGAAATTGTCAGATTAAGATAAGGTAAGTTAAGTACATGCAAAAGAGTCTATATTTCAAAAATATGACGATTTGAGCGGGGCGTACGGAAATGGGTGAGTCAAAAAGTTTCACAAAAAAAAGCGAATATTTCGCGAAATAAACGTCAGATTGAAAAACTAAAAACTACGTGTTCAATATTTTTCAAAAATCTATCGAAAAATACCAAACTTGACCCCCCACGGAGAGGGGTGGGGGGTAAATTTAAAATTTTAAATACAAATCCCGCGATCTTTCGCAAAATAAACATCATATCGAAAAACTGCAAAATACACTTTATCAATGTTTTTGAAAAATCTATCGAATGGTTCCAAACACGACCCCCCACGGAGGTGAGGTGGGGGGTTACTTTAAAATCTTAAATGGTAGACCCCGTTTCTTATTGCAGATTTGGATTGTTTGTATAAAAATAAACAACTTTTATTCGAAACATTTTTTTGAATTATGGATAGATGGCGCTATAATCGGAAAAAGGATTGTTGGAAATGGAAAATTAAATTAAAAAATGGGAAGTCCCCACTAAAATGGAAAATTTTACTTAACTTTTTTGGTTTTAGGACCTAATAATCACAACCCAATAGGTCGCCAAAGCGCTCGAGTAACTGCCCATTTAGCATACTTTGCTCCCCTACCATAATATATCTGCTTGTTCCTACAACCAGAAACAAAATTAGAGAACTATAGGTACTTCCAAGTCATGCGATACCTTTTTCGTTTTCCGGTGACACAATTGGAATGTATCTGCTTGTTTCAACTGCGTAGCTTCACTAGAAACGAAATTAGAGAACTATAGGTTCTTCCAAGCCCTGTGTTAACTTTTTCGCTTTCCGGTGACCCAATTATAATATATCTGCTTGTTCCAACTCAGTTGCTTCACCAGAAGCGAAGTTAGGAAACTATAGGCTCTTCCAAGATGTGCGTTACGTTTTTCGCTTTCCGACGACACAATTATAACATATCTACTTGTTCCAACTCCGT
Source organism: Diabrotica virgifera virgifera (assembly GCF_917563875.1). NCBI lineage: Eukaryota > Metazoa > Arthropoda > Insecta > Coleoptera > Chrysomelidae > Diabrotica > Diabrotica virgifera. The sequence goes on from NC_065447.1 coordinate 238,762,573, forward strand.
TGCTTCACCAGAAGCGAAGTTAGGAAACTATAGGCTCTTCCAAGTTGTGCGTTACCTTTTTCGTTTTCCGGTGACCCAATTATAATATATATGCTTGTTCCAACTCAGTTGCTTCACCAGAAGCGAAGTTAGAAAACTATTGGGTCTTCCAAGTTGTGCTTTACCTTTTTGGCTTTCCGGTGACCCAATTATAATATAACTGCTTGTTCCAACTCCGTTGCTTCACCAGAAGCGAAGTTAGAAAACTATTGGGTCTTCCAAGTTGTGCGTTACCTTTTTGGCTTTCCGGTGACCCAATTATAATATATCTGCTTGTTCCAACTCAGTTGCTTCACCAGAAGCGAAGTTAGGAAACTATAGGCTCTTCCAAGATGTGCGTTACCTTTTTCGCTTTCCGACGACACAATTATAACATATCTACTTGTTCCAACCCCGTTGCTTCACCAGAAGCGAAGTTAGGAAACTATGGGCTCTTCCAAGTTGTGCGTTACCTTTTTCGTTTTCCGGTGACCCAATTATATATGCTTGTTCCAACTACGTTGCTTCACCAGAAGCGAAGTTAGAAAACTATTGGGTCTTCCAAGTTGTGCGTTACCTTTTTGGCTTTCCGGTGACCCAATTATAATATATCTGCTTGTTCCAACTCCGTTGCTTCACCAGAAGCGAAGTTAGAAAACTATTGGGTATTCCAAGTTGTGCGTTAGCTTTTTGGCTTTCCGGTGACCCAATTATAATATATCTGCTTGTTCCAACTCCGTTGCTTCACCAGAAGCGAAGTTAGAAAACTACTGGGTCTTCCAAGTTGTGCGTTACCTTTTTGGCTTTCCGGTGACCCAATTATAATATATGTGCTTGTTCCAACTCCGTTGCTTCACCAGAAGCGAAGTTAGAAAACTATTGGGTCTTCCAAGTTGTGCGTTACCTCTTTCGTTTTCCGGTGACCCAATTATAATATATCTGCTTGTTGCAACTCCGTTGCTTCACCAGAAGCGAAGTTAGAAAACTATTGGGTCTTCCAAGTTGTGCGTTACCTTTTTGGCTTTCCGGTGACCCAATTATAATATATCTGCTTGTTCCAACTCTGTTGCTTCACCAGAAGCGAAGTTAAAAAACTATTGGGTCTTCCAAGTTGTGCCTTACCTTTTTCGCTTTCCGGTGACACAATTATAATATATCCGCTTGTTTCAACTGCGTTGCTTCACCAGACACGAAGTTAGAAAACTATAGGTTCTCCAAGTCGTGCGTTACCTATTTCGCTTTCCGGTGACACATAATATATGTATGTATATCTGCTTATGAATGTTTTTTTGATATTGATAACTATTTCCGAAGCGAAAGTCGAAAGGTCAAGTAAACTTGATTTCAAACTCGAATTGTGGCTTATGCCCAAATAAAATAATAAATCTTATTTTTAATACATGTTATTTTAGTACAACAATGAACTAACATTTTTTAAAAAGGTCCGCATGCACATTTTTTTATTTCAGCTTCTATTTCCGTTCAGATCGGATTTAAGTTGTTTCTTTAAATTAAATGGTTCTTTATTGAGGATCCCACAATAATGATTTTCCACGGTAAACATCAATTTCCTTCCGACAGTTCCGACCATTCCATATTCCATTACTAACAAATATTCAACTCATGCGCGCCAAAACCAACAAACCACTCGCAAACCCGTCCAAATACGTATTGCGAACCATCAAAGCGTTTGTTGAAAAACCGACAGAATTTAGATCGTGGTGCGCCGTGTGCGTGCCGTTTGTGCGTCACTTGAAAACACGTACTAATCTGACGAATACGCTGCGCGCGAGCGGCTCACACACCGAGCAGAGCGCATATGTATCTCCGCCTTAAAATCCAAATACTTCGGCGAACTCATTGTGTTCACTCATTGTTGCATTACTGCAACAGTTTCTTTTTCTACGAATCATTACTCCTCCGAGAGTGGGTGTATTTTTTATTGAGTATTACATTTTTTAATCATAAAAAGTTTTTTACGACATGTAAAGACGCCTAAACCGAAGGAAATTTTGTTGAGTCTTCCCATCCGTGATTAATTTATTTTTCTTAGTATTCGTTATTACCTAACCTTCATATTGTTCTGAAGCTAGTTTCTTACAGTTCTGAAATTGTTTTCTTGTGGCATGTCCAAGTCAAATACACTCACCGGCAAAATTAACCGCCCACCTTAAAAACGGGTCATTTTTGATGTCTTGAATTTCCTAAACCTGTTGTCCGATTGAAGTGGTTTTTTAAAAATGTATAGCCTTATTCTTTAACAATATCGCTGTAATAATATTGTTGCTATACATGTAAATTTTCATTGTATACCGAGTGTACTAATCAATCTGTTTTTCTCAAAGTTCGCATCACCCTGTGGAATATTCTAGCATTTATCACATACCGAAATTAAAACCCAACCTAGTTTTTTATAGAATACTATAGCCTCTTGTTTTCTGAACATTGTGTTTTTTTATTCATTCGCTTATGTTGGACCAGAAAAAAGTTAGGTACTTTAACAACTAGCCATGTTTTTCATCAGTCCAGGGTGTTTTTAAGTAAGTATGGCAAACTTAAAGGGTCGATTTCTCATAGCTGCGTTAATCTATGGGTCAGTTGAACGAGGTTCACCGGTGAACTTCGGTTTTGTTTGGAATGCGTTTCTCATTGTGAGTGCACGTTCTACAGCTTTCGAGAAATGCCATTAGATGGCAAAAGGTAAAAAACTATCGCCATTCTATACGACCTTTTTATGCTGTTTTTGAATAAAGTTAAATTTAAGTATTTATAGTCAAATAGTAATTTTAATAATTATAAATAAATGTAATAAAAACAAAAATAATGTTATCGTTTATCGTTAGGCTTAATATAATAAAATAGGTTATATTTATATTATGACAGCGTTTCGTGTTAATAAAACGAATGCGTAATCCATGAAATCATCTGAACTGGGTTCTGAAATCTTTGAACGGCCGAATTCCAGCGTTCAAGCATCGTTCAAGTTTAAACTGCCATCTGTTGAACGTGAATTGAGAAAGACGATTTTGACTTTAAACTGACGTTCACTAAAAGTTCAAGTTAAACTGGAGTTGAACTCGATATGAAAAATTGGCCCTAAGGGGTAATTCTGCCCCTCTGTAAGTTTGCCATAATTATTTAAAACACCCTGTACTGATGAAAAACATGGCTAGTTGTTAAAGCACCTAACTTTTTTATGATCCAACATAAGCGAATGAATTAAAAAACAGAATGTTGATAAAACATGAGGCTATAATTGGGTTTTAATTTCAGTATGTATTTCATAAATGCTAGAATATTCCACTGGGTGTGGTTAACTTTGAGAAAAAAGCACAGTTTGATTGGTACACCCTGTATACAATAAAAATTTACCTGGTGAGCAACAATATTATTACAGCGATATTGTTAAAGAATAAGGCATTAAAAAATCATTTAAATCGGACAAGAGGTTTAGGAAATTTGAGGCATCAAAAATGACCCATTTTTAAGGTGGGCTGTTAATTTTGCCGATGAGTGTATTACGTTTATATCGGACCAATCCACAACTGATTGTAATAAAAATTTTTATTACTGTTTGATTCGTCCACTCCTGAAACTATTATTTATTTAAAAAACTAAGTTTTCAATCTAATAGCACATAGAACAACATCCAAAAATGTTATTCTACATCCTACCGGACTGAAAACAACGGGAACCTTCTCTGGTAACACCTCCGAGGCTTCTACAATTTGCAAGCCATAAGCCATAACGGATGCTGAGACTAGGGAAGATGAGGGAATTTTACAATTTATAATTCACGTCCCATTTGCTTAGCGCGGTAAAGTTCCAACGAGAATGGTTCCCTTCGTACTCCAATGGAAGTAAACATAAATCAAAAATGAGTAACCATTTTCAATTTCGTTGCAACACGAAACTACAGCCGCATCATTATTCCAGTTCAATCAGAGAGTGCAGCAAGCACCTCTACCGGTTTCGAAACTTATTAGTCTCTCATCAGGAGGCACATATGTTGCTCTCTCTGACCCAACTAGGACAAACCCCGGCGTGCAGTCACGGATTGTAACGAACGAAATGGCAGGGGTGCCCTAGCGGCAACTGCTATCCAAAAACTAAGTTTTCAATCTAATAGCACATAAAACAACATCCAAAAATGATATTCTACATCCTACCAGACTGAAAACAATGGGAACCTTCTCTGTGCTTTATGTGCTATTAGATTGAAAACTTAGTTTTTTGATAGCAGTTGCCGCTAGGGCATCCCTGCCATTTCGTTCGTTGCAATCCGTGACTGCACGCCGGGGTTTGTCCTAGTTGGGTCAGAGAGAGTAGCATAATATGTGCCTACTGATGAGAGACTAATAAGTTTCGAAACCGGTAGAGGTGCTTGCTGCACTTTCTGATTGAACTGGAATAATGATGCGGCTGTAGTTTCGTATTGCAACGAAATTGAAAATGGTTATTCATTTTTGATATTAATTATTTGTTTATTACAACTTTTCAAAACAGAATACTCGTAGAAAAAACTGTATTGGCCATTATTCATCTATTGAAAAAGTTTGGCTGTACAAATGGCAGATGTAAAAACTGCCGCCCATCAGATCAACCCCATAAAAAGAATAAAGAAAATTGGTTAAGAACGATAAATTAGATAAACCCAGATCTGTGCATTGGCTGAAGATTGACTGACAAATTGCCGATGAAATTGACTTAAAAATAACTGAGGTATATTTTGAAAAGAACCAACTACCATTGATATAAAGTTCAGGCAATTCAAGATAAATTTCCTGATGATCATTTTAAAGGAAGGGAATTATGTAAAATTATGATGAAGAAATCCAATAAAAATAATAATTTTTTGAAGAATATTTTGTTGACATATCTGGGACACTTCAGGACTCTGGGTTGACATATCAGGACTCTGGGAGTCCTGCTTCACAAGTTACAGGAAACATAATCCATATGCTGTACTTTTATGTCTCAGGAAAATAAGCATTTGAGTATGTCTGTGGCTACACAGTATCCACAAAAGTTGAATGTTTAGATTGGAATTTGAGGAGGTTATATTAATGGTCGTTTTTTTTTTTCATCGAAGAGAATCTAAACGCAGTAACATATCTTAAATTACTACGAAATCAAAGTATCCTTCAATATTTCAAATCAACTTAAACAAAATTTCTTTTCAACAAGACAGTTGGCCTCCTACACATAATACACAGACCGTCAGAGAATATTTAGATTTAATTTTTCCCGAATGTGTGATTAGTACACAAGGTACAATAAAATGACCCCCTCGGCTACCAGACTTAACCCCTTTAGATTTTTATTTCTGGGGGATTCTAAAGACCAATTTGTACAGGCGTGAATTCGACCGAGCCTTCAACTTAGAGTAATTGATACAAAAAATAGTCGAACTTAGCCAACACATATCCTCACCGTCATGAGAAATAGCCCGATCAAAGAACAATCTGACCCAAAAAAAAATAAAGTAAGGATGAAAATTTGGGAATAGGTAGTTGAAATTGTCTATTATTATATAAGAAAAAGTTTACAATTCTACACCCCCTCCATTTTTGTAAAATGGAGGGGAATACCCCATTCTCGAGGGTGAAAAATACATTCAAAATAAGTCCGGAATTAGATAAAATGACTAACTCTAAGCAACTTTTGTTCTATAGAGTTTTTCCCTAAGTCAATACTTTTCGAGTTATTTGCGAGTGAATATGTTCATTTTTAACAAAAAAAAAACATGATTTTGGATGTTTTTGGCAAATAACTCAAAAAGTAAATATCTTATCGAAAAAAATATTCTTAGCAAAAATATAGCTTATAACAAAGTGAAAACATGAAATATATATTATGCATGAAATCTATAGTCCAAGTAGAAGCAAAGTTGTAGTTAATGAAAAGTAGGTTCTTATTCGTCAAATTCCAAATCGAATATTTTAACGTTGTTTGGGTTTTTTATATTGGAAATTGTGTTGTCCCTAAGGGATACTTCAACACGAACATCATGTACACACATTATAAGCACATTAAAGGGATGTAGCGAGCCTACAGCCCTTCCTTACGTACATGAAAAATCTTAGCAAAAAATTGGAAAAAAATAATTATTTAAGAACAATAATTTAAACATAATTTGACGTTTATAACGTTACACGGTCAGGTGTGGGTTGTTTAACAATTAAATTATTTGAAAGTATAATGTATGTTGTAAAAAAATTACAGTTAAGTTTTTAATAAACAAAACACTCGGTTGATTATCTATAAAATCTAGAGATTTAACATATCGGAAAAAAAACAGGAAAAATTGGGGAAAACAGGTTTTTTCCGTTTTTTTCCAAACCATTGGAAAAACTGGAAAAAATGGGAGAATTTAAATATTTTTTAATTTAGACTTGAAAGGTGAAAAAATAACAATTTTAAAGTCGGTTAAATATATAATACATTTTGTAAAAATAAATGCAGGAACATACTTTAATAATATCTATTAATATCTAAAATATAAGTACAAATATGTATATAGGGTTAAAAATTATAATATTATTGAAAGTATTAAAACCGAAACTTCAACGATAGAAAGCACAATATTTAATCAAAGCGCTCAGTGGTTTTCATCTGAGTCTGAATCTGAATCTGAATGATTTTTATCTCTTTTTCGTTTATAACCAAATTTAAATGAATAACTTCTGAATTTTATCCTGTGATTGTATTTCTTTTTCTGGTATGTATGAGGCCGTGTAAAAACCAGTTTCTGAAGGGGCGGAAGATGGAGGTCCATTTAAAATTCGGGAGCCAATTGGCATAAGTGGATGCGACGTAAACAAACCGTGCCACCATATAATGGGATGAGAATTATTCGCACTATCCCATAAAGAATTTCGACTAAAATAGTATATTAAGTATGGAGAACGGTAAGGGTTTTATACCGATCGAAGACAATTGTTTGGAGGAGGAGCGGAGCGACGACTCCAATTATTGTCTGAGATCGGTTACCCTTAACGTTCGACATGCTTATAACGTTTTTTGCACGATTGATACCATTATAAATTATAAAATTAAACATTTTCGTCATTTGACTAGTTTCATTCATTTTATCAAGATGGATACTTTGGTTGTTAGGTAGTAACTAGGGTGCATAACAACAATGGAGAATTGAGTTTCTGTTTGGTTGTCAATAATTTTAAGTACAATTTTGATTATTATAAATTAAAATATGAGCGAAAGTGAATTTGAAGAAATTGAACGGGCTTGGGATGAAGGGTGTTCCGCAATTATTCCCGAAAAATCCAAAATCCGTTATCAAAATACCTACCAAAGTTTTAAAAAATGGTGCGAAGGCAAGGATTTAAGAATCGAAGAAAAGACTCTATTGGCATATTTCGTTCAAGGACATATGCAGTTGAAAGCTCCTGGAAACCTATGGGCAGAATATTCAATGATTAAATCCACCGTTTTTCTTTATGATGGCATTGATATTTCCAAGTTTTCGACTTTGATCGCGTATTTGAAGAGAAAAATTAACAAATTGTACCATAAGTTTCAATATTAATAAATAATTCGTTAGTTTTCTTTATTCTTTCAAAAAATAAATTAAAATTAAGAGATTTTTTAACTCGACGGTAAGTGAATTACTTACCGTCGAGTTGGAGTACTTACCGTCGAGTTGGATTACTTACCGTCGAGTTGCTAGTAAATGTCACCTACTGACGTAAAATCTGTCACGGTAAACAGTCAAAAATTATCAATCGTGCAAAAAATACAGTTTTTGTACTAAATCGGGTTAGATTTGCCACCACCTTTCCTACATCTAGTTTAAGTGAACGAGCCATTTTAGAAATAAAGTCTATAGTTTCCATTAGTTGGTCTTCATTCAATAATTATTCTCCTTTAAAACGAGCATCAAGAAAATTGGCTGCAAAATGAATCGGCCTAGAACAAATTTCGTAGCTTTCTTCAACATATTTTAGCAAGCTTTCGATAAGAGAACTAGTCTGGTTAACTTGTTCGGCAATATTTAATATTGTGTCTTATATACTTAAAGACAAAAGGCACTTCTGATAATATAGACGTAAGTATGCGATTCTACTAAAGTTATCAATTTTAATACGGGATGCAGGATATGTTTAGTATATTGTAACACATTTCAATTTTTCCGAATTTTTCCTGTTTTTTTCCGGAAAAAACAGGGTTTCTTCCTGCACCCAATTTTTCCGGAAATTTTAAATCTCTAATCAAATCCCTGCATAACAGAAGAAGTTCATATAAGTTGATCGTAAAACAACAATATAATATGACACATCTTTATAAAATGTGACAAGTGAATTATAAATGTGTGATTAATGTGACCAATTAAAATATCTCAATAAAGCAAACAAAATAATATTTGTAAAACAATTAGTCAACACAAAAGTTATCTCAATTGTTAGTAAAACAATTATCACGTAGAAGTTGTTTGTATTATGCAATTGCTCTAATTATAACTATGCACATTTCTTACATATTTTGTATATTTCTATACATACTAGACATTGTTCTTTATGCTATATACTTACTATGCATTTTTGTGTTAGAGATTGTATTTTTAGTTACCCTAAAGTGTGGAATCCTAATATACAAACAAAATGAAACATACATAAACACTTTTAGTGGAACGGGGTTTTCGTAAATCCAAAAGGAGCGAAAGTGTCGGTGAAGCTTTTAGGCATAAGCATCTGCATGAATCTTCGAAACTTACATTAGTTGAATTTACGGTTTTCGCGTCAACATTGTAAACGTCTATAATTTTACTTAAGGGACTCAAAAAACTAAGAAATCCTGGAAGGAACTTTTTAATTTACTATTTTATTTGGGAAATAAGCCACAATTTAAGTTTGAAATTAAATTTATTGGACGTTTCGACTGCCAAATCGTTATCAAAATACAAAACATTAATGTTTTATTACAGAAAAAACAAGGAACAAGAAGTTTTATTACAGAACTAACAGCTTCCACTTCAGCAGTTCTGGAGGAATGTAAACACCTTGATGAATTGCTTAATTTACCTCAGAATCTAGCATACATAAGCTTAAATTTTAAATTTCTTGTTGAGGAGATAAAAAAACTTGAAAAATAAAATTTGACTCTTTGTGAACCAGTTGATTTGATTAATCATGTTAAAGAATCGTTTCGTGTGGTAAAATAAACGTAGGCATATGTGTAAGAAATAATCTGCAGTGTGTTTTAAACAAAAACTCAGGATTTTCTATTTTGGGAAAAGTTGGGAAACTTCATCATCAATGTTAACCTGTACCAGATCTTGAATTACTGCCTTCCAACATAAATATTTTTAAATGCACCAATAACTTCTGATGGTGTTGCAAGAAGTTTTTAGATTTATAAACGTTGCAGTTTTAATCTATACAGTAAAGATGTTGAAGAAGAAAAAGTATCTATTCGTTACAAAGTACTCGTTAATTACGAATACCGCAATAGCGATGACTATACAGAGAGGCAAATCGTTACTTTGATTACTTTGATTACTTTGTTACTTCGTACCAATCGTATCAAAGCGAGTAACGACTATTGTATCTACTTTGATTACTTTGATTACTTCATACCAGTCGTATCAGAGCGAGTAAAAACAGATCGGTGAAGGTCGTTGTTATATCGGAATACCTATACAAAATACCTAGCTACTGAGAAATACGATTCTCGATATAATTACCGGTACACAAATACAAAAGTAATCACAGTAATCAATCATTTTTATTCCTTAAACAGATATTATTTAAAAAATCATCGATTACGTCATCACGTTCAGATGGATGACGTCACTAGTATGATATATATGCCAAAAATCGTAATTTAAAAATAAAAATCGACCTGTTTCGGAATTTATCTCCAAAATCACCCATTCTCGAGAAAATGAATTTATTCCAACCTAAATGTCCTCACTGTATATATTTAAAAATTCTTTAAAAATATTACATATTTATGCCAATTTTTCCGGTGTAATTTATATCTCGGTCTTTATTAATAACTTATTTTACAATTTATTCCATCGAAAAATGGGACAACCTTACGTTACTTCAGGTACATAACGCCTTGTGATGGATATCATGAAAGGCTGTTATTATGTACTTGATACACAATAACCTTATACCAATTTTGTGTATCAAAACCCGTCAAAAATCTTTATAAAAAATTTCTCACATTTTCCAGTTGACGCCTTCTTGATATTGTATTTTCCTTTCACCCTCTTTTAGAAATTAAGGTTGTTCTTATTCAGTACCTACATCAAAAAAATTCTAAAATCATGACGAATTTTATTATTGTCATGTTTTCCTCGTCTTGTTTCTTTTTCAAATTATTATTATGTCAAGCAAGAGTAATTTAAAAATAACAACGTTATTGAGTGTTTTGAAAATATACAAAGCAAGGAATATTTCGAGGGTTAAGTGATTGTCCAGATCTAAATGAAAACGAACTAGGCCTGGATCCCGCGTACCAAAAAAAAGTTTATTAATAGCAAGCTGAAAATTTGTTAATAGCTTAACCGTGTCTAGTCGGACAAACTTTGATGTACGGGAACACTGGAACAGGGGAAGTTTTAATTGTGGAACGAGTTACAGATTTCGAACGTCAGACTACGAAAACGTCCCATGTATTTTGTCGGACAGAACTTCCAATTGATTTGTTACTCTTTCATTAAACTCTCATGCAAAAATCAGTCTGCTACACTTACCACCAATATACCACCTGTCTTTTGACATATTCTACGTGTCGGACTTATTAAAATGCCCAACATATTTGTCAGACAATAGCTATTTGTATAACAAGGGAGGAAAGTGCTACTTTTCCTCCCGAGAATGAAGTTTACTGCCCGACGCGTAGCGGAGGGCAGTAATCATTCAAGGGAGGAAAAGGCACTTTACTACCATGGTATACATATGGTTTTTCCACCTTCCTCAAATAACAAGTCATTTTTTCATTCTTACTAAATTTATTTATGGAACAAACCAACAAAATTTATTAGAACTAAAACTAACAAGTAGGTACAATATAACTGTCAACTGTCAAATATAAGTCAAATTATTAATGTAAACATTGTTAAATCAGAATAACAATTTACTGTTTTTTACCATTCTGCAAAATACAGAGTGTTTTTAAATAAAAGGTAAAATGTATAGATACTTACGTAATAGAAAATAGATATTGTACAGGGCGTCAATAAGTTATATTTCATGAATGAAATACCATGACGTCACTTTTACTTTTCCTCCCTAGGGAGGAAAAGTACAACTTTGCTCCCTACAATCAGGTTCGGAAAAGTATACTTTCGGTAGAGGTAGGTGGAAATAGCTATTTGTATAACAAGGGAGGAAAGTGCTACTTTTCCTCCCGAGAATGAAGTTTACTGCCCGACGCGTAGCGGAGGGCAGTAATCATTCAAGGGAGGAAAAGGCACTTTACTCCCATGTTATACATATGGTTTTTCCATCTTCCTCAAATAACAAGTCATTTTTTCATTTTTACTTAATTTATTTATATAACTAACCAACAAAATGTATTAGAACTAAAACTAACAAGTACGTACAATATAACTGTCAACTGTCAAATATAAGTCAAATTAATAATGTAAACATTGTTAAATCAAAATAACAATTTACTGTTTTTTACCATTCTGCAAAATACAGAGTGTTTTATAAATAAACGTTAAAATGTATAGAAACTTACGTAATAGAAAATAGATATTGTACAGGGCGTCAATAAGTTACATTTCATGAATGAAATACCATGACGTCACTTTTACTTTTCCTCCCTAGGGAGGAAAAATATTTTCCTCCCTAGGGAGGAAAAGTACAACTTTGCTCCCTACAATCAGGTCCGGAAAAGTATACTTTCGGTAGAGGTAGGTGGAAAACATTTTTTCATATGTTATATAAAGTTTGCTATTGAATAAGATTAAAAACAACCTGCTAGTTTTCACAATCATAAATTTGACAGGATGATACGTTCCTCAATTAAAATCACGTTACAGAATTAAAACTTTCCCCTGTTCCAGTGTTCCCATACATCAAAGTTTGTCCGATTAGACACCGTTAAGCTATTAACAAATTTTCAGTTTGCTATTTTTTTTTGGTACGCGGGATCCAGGCCTAAAACAAAATAAACCATTTTTTACGTCGTGCCCATAAATATAAACAAAACGCTATCAAATGATAGAGCCACTCTTTCATTACTGCACGGTAAGTGTGTGATAATTGAAAAACAAATATTGAATGAGACCTTCATATGAAAATTCGAAAAAGTAAAAGCAATGTTCGCGTAAATGGGGCTTATATCGAATTTTAATTTAGATTTGAACCTGCCGTTTGGCATGCGAATTAGGCATACATATTACATATTACTATTATTATTATTATACAATGAGTACGTAAAGGTTGGAATAAATTCATTTTTCATGAATGGGCGATTTTGATAATAAATCCCGAAACAGGTCGATTTTTATTTTCTAACTGCGATTTTTTGGCATATAATATATTTTCATACTAGTGACGTCATCTATCTCGGCGTGATGATGTAATCGATGATTTTTTTTATGAGAATAGGGGTCGTGCGCTAGCTCATCATTACAAATGTTATTAAATTCTCTATTCAGTAATATAAACATTACCTTATTTATACGGGAGTACATACATTGTAACGTCAAATAAATAAAATGTGAATAAAATATTACTAACAAATGTTTACAAGCTTTACTCAAATATTTGAAAATCTTAACCTTTTAAATGAATGTAAAAAATACTTTTGAAAAAATTGTTTGAAATATTTATACTTCCGTTTTTTAAATCAGATGAAATGCGGGTCAAATTATTACTACCGATATTCTCGGAAGCCAATGAGGTTGTACTTCCATTAATGGTACTCCCAATAATGTTTGAAACATTTTTCTTATTGCTAATACTCTCTTCAACGTGACCAGTCGCCACAGCTGCCGATTTCCATCCTAGTTGTCATTGGATTTGATCTATTATTATGCCACATGTCTCGTGTATTTATCAGGATCGTCCAATTTTAGATAACGTGCAATTTGCTGGGGAAATGATCCAAATGTATTAATACCAACTACTTGATTAGTGCACTTCCCTTTATCATACCGTAAGAAAACTCGATCTGTACTTGGATTTTTGGAGCGCAATAATAAATACTTCTTCACCAAACGCACATAATTAATTCCATAGCTATCCATCACAGTCTTAGATGGTCGTATAGTAATAAGCAATACGCTTCCTTTTTCCTTGATGTCATGTAAGCGTAAATCGTACAATTCACATCTTCCGCAAGAGCTAAAGATACCGCAAAGGGCTACCACATTTAAAAATAAATACGTAATGTCCGGTGCATCTGTGAAAAACTTCCGCAAATCGTCGTATTTGAATACATACGCCTTCTAGTCCAGGAACCGAAGCTTTTCACCTCGCAATTTTTACAGAATGGATCGATTTGCTTGGAAATTTGAGAATAAGTAGTGGATAGTCCAAGGATCAAAATCTATATGATGCCGAAAGGCGCTTTTGCCTTGGGGGTGGTTGCCACCCCATCTCGGGGGTGGAAACTTTTTATTATATTTTGATCGCAAAAGATGATAAAAACTTTAATTTTAAGCAAAAAATGTTCTATACATTTTTTTGATAAAATTAATAGTTTTCGATTTATTCGCTATCGAAAGTGTTAGTTTTATATCGAAATAATCAGTGTTTTTTGATATTATACTCATTTACGATTCACTCCATTTTTGCCTTAGATTTTTTTTAAACCAACGTCTTGGGAATTAAATAACCTATAATTTCGTATTAAAACATTTTTTCGTATCTCTGATGCTAATCTTTCTATTCTGAAGAAAATGGCATTTTTTACTAAACTACAAAAATTCGTCATTCGCTTTCCAGTTTTTTAAAAACTAATCATTCTAAGCCACTCAAACTTCTAGAATCTATTAATAATACATAAATAAAGAAGAATGAATAAAGCCAATGACTAAAAATACCGCTAACTTACATTATTATGCTTCCAATTGGATTTCTCCTTTTTTTTTTTCAAAAAAATATATTAATTTTTTAACCGTAACTTTTTTATTTTTTATCCCAGAAAGTTTATTAAAAAAGAATGTTATAGGTTTTACAAGGTCTATATAAGACTATTAATATTAAATCCTTTTAAAATTCCTTAGTTGCAAAAAGAGGTGACTTTGAAAGGGTTTTTAAAGGTGGTTTTTGCATGTTATTACAAGCTTTAATTGTCAATAGCTCACTTGATTTTTTGCGGTAGAAAATTTTTTTGCAAACTAAGTTCTTGGGAATTAAATAAGCTACAATTTTATATTTAAATATTTTTTCGTATCTCTGATGCTAATCTTTCTATTCTGAAGAAAAAGGCCATTTTTTCCAAACTACAAAAATTCGTTATTCGCTTTTAACTCAATTTTTTTAAAAACTAATCACTCTAAGCCAGTCAAAGCTCTAGAACCTATTAATAATACATAAATAAAGAAGACCAAATAAGGTTAATGACTAATTTTAATTAGGGTGGTAAGTAGGGGGAAGTTTCCGATCACTTTTTCGCTGAAAAAAAATAGGGACTGACATTCTTTTTATTATGTCACTTAATTTTTGAGCTAGAGACTATTTTTTTATTTCTGAAGATAGATATTTTCAAATACTTCAAATTAGTTTCAACAAGTTATTCTTGAGAAATGCATAGTTTCCCGGCTTTTGACTTTGAAACTACAATATTTAGCATTTGACGAAGAAGAGCTAACATATAATAAAGTATAGCTCGATTACTATTGGTCTTAAAGAAAATTAAAAAAAAAGGGTTTTGTTTATTTTTTCAAAAGGTACATTTTTGTTAAGCAAAGTTGTTTTGATAAAACGAAAACTTTTTGAGTTATTAGCAGAAAACTGATTAAAAACATTGATTTTTTCGATATAAACTAACTTTCGAAAGCGAATAAATCGAAAATTACCAATTTTATAAAAAAAATGTATAGAATGTTTTTTGCTTAAAATGAATGTGTTATCAGCTTTTGCGGTAAAATATAATAAAAAACTTCCACCCCCCGAGATGGGGTGGCAACCAGCCCCCCGGCAAAAGCGCCTTTCGGCGTCATATAGATTTTGATCCTTGGACTATCCACTACTTAATCTCAAATTTTCAAGCAAATCAATCCATTCTGTAAAAATTGCGAGGTTTTGTACTATTTAAGCTTAATTACTTGGACGTAATTCTTGGCCACGTAATTCTTGCTAATTGTCTTCATGAATCATGCACTTTAACAAATGATTTTAAATCGACTCCTTTGTTTATCCTCATCATACTTTGCAATTTCTAATGGATAGTCCACATTGTCGACGGCTTGTACTTTTCGGACATTTTCTGAAGGTAAGCAAGCACAACTCGTTCATCTGAATATGTTAACTTTTCCTCTTCCATCCATTTATGAACTTGTCGTATTCTTTTTATAATCGTCTTCCGAATTTTGCGGTATTAACTGCGAGTCTGTTTTACTATTTAAGTAATCAATGTTAGAACTTATTTTTAATTAATATACAACCAGTAATAACAATTAATCTTATGTGACAGATTGCAAATTAATTTTTAAATTTTAAAAAGCTGTTGTTAGATACTTGTAGGTGTATCAATCACATTGGAAAAATCGTAACTTCTCTGGTCTATAAATAAATTATCTTAAATTAAAAATAACATCTGTTTTTAATGAAATAACAAAAATTATACACGCAATGGTGTTAGAAAATTTCTAAACACGCGAGTTCTCACGCTATAAAACTAGTTTCATTCATAATATGTCTGAATGCATTGTTTCAGGAAATACAAAAATAATACGAACCAGGCGTCATTCTCTGTTGATCTTTTCAATTACATCAACATTACTCACCAATTTAAATAATTATAAAATGTTTGCTTTGTAAATACTGACTCGTTAAAATCTATTTATTTTGATTTGAGCAATTTATTTTTGAAACGACTTCATAAAATATGGCGAGAGGAAAAATTCTAAGAATTGCATGCGTGAATTGCTCTCCGGGATTTCGGTATTTTTTGTGAAATTTACTTTTACTCTAAATTAAATAAACGAATATACAGTATGTCCCTGTAAGTTGTATCCATATGGAAAACTTTTCAACGAAAACTTTTCGTTTATAAATTTGCAAAAGTCTGTGTGTTATTGCGTCGCCGCTCCTGCAATACTTAGAGCAAGTGTATCGATGGATTCTTATGTAGTTTTGCCTTGTGAATCCAAATCTGAAAACGGCATTTCGATACCTCTAACCGTCTTCGAGATAATCGACCTCAAAGTCTAAAATGTGACGTCACAATCCGGTTATCTCCTACCGACGCACTAAACGTCAGCTCAAATGGTTGATTAGGAAGTAGGCTACTTTTTTAAATCTCGATTTGTTAAACATAACATAGGTTATTTGTTATTTACATTTGAGTTTGACACTTCGTGAATGTCAAACTAAATTTTAAATTAAGTATTAATAAAACATCAATGACATTTCATAGTGAATTTAATTATTATATAAAATAAATAAGATGTTCAAAAATACAATTTGAGTATAATATTTTAAAAGCAATAAGTTATTAACAGCTCTAAAAAGGTTTATACCCGTACGCCCTCCCCTTTATGATAAATGGACTGTTCCATTTGCTACGAAATATGAAATTAAAATATACCTAGTCGGTTCGCTAAACTCGACACAACTGGTTAGTGATTTTAGTAGGTATTTTTTTTGTTTTTTGAGAATTTTGCCAAAATTGGCAAAATTACTAAATATTTAGTAATTATTAACTATTTAGAAATTATTTTTTTGTCGAATTGGCAAAATTATTGACTAAAATCACTAGCCAATTGTGTCTGAGTTTAGCGAACCGACAGTATATGAAATAATATTGTTTGGTATAAAAAAATATGGTCTGATATGTGCAATTACATCCTTCTAATGGAAAAAAATATTTGAAGATTTTTCTCAAATTACGGATACTAACAACATTTTCATTTATAACTCTTTTATTTTTAATTTGACGAAGAAAAGTTATTCTTCATAAAAAGCTCTTCATGTTCTAAGATTTATGATGCAACCATCATATATAAAATTTTATTAATTTTATACGAGGTATATAAAAAATATGAAATTCGATCAAGAGTAAACTACCTTTTTAGTTCATAACATTTAAATTATAATGATATAATTGCACATTAAAACATAATTATTAATTCTAACCTACTTTTCATAATAGCAATTTTCCATATTATGAATTAAAATACGTAAATATACAAAGTTTTCGTTATGATAATGCTCGCATTTTCAACTTGTTTATTATTAATTTTACGAAAAAAGTTGTCATTATTTTCAGTTATTTAAATTCTGATAACTCTTTTACTATTAATTTTACGAAAAAAAGTGATTCTTAATAAAAAGTTCTGGATGGTCTACAACCTAAAATACAACCATCCTATATCAAATTTTATCAATTTTATACGAGGTATGTCAACGAAGATTTTAGGTCAAAAGTAAAGTACCTTTTTAATTCAGAATATATCAATTAGAAGGATATAATTACATACTGAAACATAGTTTTTAATTCTAAATTCTTCTTCTTCAAGTGCCGTCTCCTAATCGGAGGTTGGATATCATCATCACTATCTTTACTCTATCCACCGCTGCTCTAAAGAGTTCTATAGAACTGCATCTAAACCAGTCCCTTAAATTCTTTAACCATGACACTCTCCTTCTTCCTATACTCCTTCCGCCTCTTATCTTTCCCTGTATTATCAGTCTTAGCATTTCATATCGCGGTCCCCTCATTACGTGTCCCAGATATTGTAACTTTCTTATTTTTATTGTGTTTATTATTTCGCATTCTTTACCCATTTCTCGCAGTACTTCCGTGTTCGTTTTCCTCTGTGTCCATGCTATTCTAAGCATTCTTCTGTAACACCACATTTCAAATGACTGTAGCTTATTTATGTGTTCTTGCTTTAATGTCCAGCTTTCAAGTCCATATTGTAGTATCGAGAACACGTAGCATCTCAAAGCTCTTGCTCTCAGTTCTAAGCTAAGGTCTTTGTTGCAGAGAACTGTTTTCATTTTTACAAACGCATTTCTTGCTATTTCTATCCTGGTCCTTATTTCTGTTGTTTGATCATTTTTCTCTGAAATCCAGGTTCCTAGGTATTTGTATTTATCAACCCTTTCTATCGGTACATTTCCCAAATGTATGCTTGTTTGTATGTTTGTTTTCTTAGTTATTATCATGTATTTGGTCTTTTTATATTCATTTTTAGTCCATATTCTTTACAGAAATTGTTTGTTTTGTTCAGTAGTAGTTGGAGTTGTTCAGCAGAGCTTGTTATAATCACGGTGTCATCTGCATATCTTATGTTGTTAATAGATCTTCCGTTAATTATTATTCCTTCACTTTGAGATAGCAATGCTTCTTCAAAAATGGCTTCACTATATGCATTAAAGAGTAATGGAGACATAATACATCCCTGCCGAACTCCTCTCCTGATTTCAATTTCTGGACTGGGTTCGTTATCTATTACAATTTGTGCTCTTTGATTCCAGTAAAGGTTTGTTATTATTCGTAAGTCCCTTTTGTCTATGTTTTTTGTCTTTAGAATTTGGACTAATTTTTCATGTCTTACTTTGTCAAAAGCCTTCTCAAAATCAACGTAACAAACATGCACATCCACATTCATGTCCATGCATCTTTGAGCTAACACATTAAAAGCAAATAACGCCTCTCTGGTTCCTAGTCCGTTTCTGAACCCAAACTGACTATCATCTATTCCTTCTTCTAGTTTTTTGTTTATACGACCATGTATTATTTTCAAGAATAATTTGAGAATGTGACTTATTAATGATATTGTTCTGTATTCACTGCAATCTTTAGCGTTTGTATTTTTAGGGATAGCACAAAAGGTTGAGAGTAACCATTGTTGTGGTATGTTTCCTGTTTTGTACACTGTGTTAAACAAGTCTACGATAATGTCTAAGGTTTCATCATTTATACATTTTAAGCTTTCTACTGGATTTGGTCTGGACCTACTGCTTTACCATTTTTGCTGTTTTTTAATGCCGATTTAATTTCTTCTTTTAATACCTTCAAAACCGTATCATCTTCTACTTCGACTTCCATCTGCTCTGTTCTATTGTCTTTGAACAATTCATTTATGTATTCTGTCCATCTCTTTAATTTTTCGTTAGTACTCAACACAAGTTTCCCATCTGTATCTTTTAGTATTCCCGGTTTTCTTTTTCTGTTGATCTGCGTTAATTCCTTAATTTTTTATGTGTGTTAAAATTATCATTAATTATCAATTATCATGGGCGATCAAAGGGTTGATAAGGAGTCCTGGGGGTGGTTAAGGTTGCCGAAGCCTTGGCCACACAAAAAGCCTTGGGAGATGCTCACAGTATCAGGAGAAAAATCAACAAATCCTACTTCCACGTCCTTGTCGTGATTGCTGGGCAATGCATAGCGTACAATGGGTGTGCGTTATGTAGCAGACGGAAGAGGGTGAAAGGCGAATTTCCAGC
Organism: Diabrotica virgifera virgifera; assembly: GCF_917563875.1. Taxonomy (NCBI): domain Eukaryota; kingdom Metazoa; phylum Arthropoda; class Insecta; order Coleoptera; family Chrysomelidae; genus Diabrotica; species Diabrotica virgifera. The sequence continues at coordinate 238,782,201 of NC_065447.1, forward strand.
GCCTGAAAAAATGGAATATCTCGGCTAAGGGAAAAAACCCTAACAGAAAATTCTAGCCCTCCAGGTTGGGGGTTGGGCGATGGGCTAACAACTCATTCCCGTAAAATACTAAAGTTGTTACAAATCCACGCGCTATGCCTCGGATCCAGGATGGAACTTACGGAAAACGAAACAGGCTACGGAAACGGACGATGATTTTCGGAACATGGAATATTCAAGGAATCTCTACAAAACATAATATTTTTGAAGAACTAAAAATGAATCGCATAGATATCTGCGCTCTAACAGAAACAAAAAAGAAAGGAACTGGAATGGAACAAAAGGAAAACTACATTCATATCTACAGCGGAGTGAAGAAGGAGAACAGAGAAAAGTCAGGAGTATCATTTGCAATACGCAAGAAATATAAGAAAAGTATAAAAGATTGGGAATACGTAAATGAACGAATTTTAAGAGTAGGTCTAAAACTCTATAACAGAGAATTAGAAATATTTGTTGTATATGCTCCTACCGATGATTCAAACCAGGATGTAAAAGATAAATTTGAGGAAAGCCTAGCGGACACCATCTCAAAAATCAGCAACCGAAAAGAGATTATCATGATGGGCGACTTCAATGCCAGAACTGGGTCAAAGATCAATGACGACATTGTGGGAAGATTTGGCGAAGAAACTGTTAACAACAACGGAACAAGACTTGTGGGACTATGTGAAGCGTATTCCTTACGGATAACGAATGGATTTTTTCAACACAGATCCATCCATAAATACACATGGACGCAGCCAACCCGACAATTGAAATCGATTATAGATTACGTCATCATGAAGCAGAAATCATCAATTGTGACGAAAGATGTACGAGTCTATAGAGGTGCAGAATGTGGAACTGACCACTTTTTACTCAGAGCAGATCTATACTTTCCATATATCTTGAACAACAAAATTGAAGAGACCCAGGAAGAGATTACAGAAGAACACCCGCCTCAGTACAAATACAACATCGACGCACTGAAAGATAATTCAATCTCCTTTCTTTTTAAATTAAGACTGAGCCAAAAGATAACCAATACACAGTTTAATACAAGAACAGCAGATGAAAAATATGATCGGCTAAAAAAGTGCTTACATGAAGCTGCATTCGAAGCGTTAGGGGAAAAATCCTCAAATAACACTAATCACCCTTGGTTTACAGATTCTTTAAAAGAAAAGACGAGGGAAAAAAAAGAAGCATATCAAAAATGGCTCAGTACCAATTGCTCAGAAGACCGAAAAACCTACGCAAGAATAAGAATGGAAACAAAAAAAGAAGTGATTAAAACCAAAGAAAATATGTGGCTGAAGAAATGTGAAGAAATAGACACTCTTATGGGAGGAACAAAAAGCAGAGAAGCTTGGAGAACAATATCAAATACAAGACAAAACGTACAAGAAAGATGCCAGATATCCCTTATAAGTGTAAACGAGTGGGAAACATACTTTAGAAACCTATTGCAAGAGAATAGACAGGAATATGTAAGGCAAACCATCATCGCCCCAAACAACCTGGAACAACTAGAAGATATAACTATTCGAGAACTAGAACTAACGTTAAGAGAAATGAAAAACAATAAAGCTCCTGGTCCCGGAGGTATTCCAATTGAACTCATTAAGCACAGCACGACACAGGCAAAAGAAATTTTAGTTGAAATATTCAACGGATGCCTTTCAGGCAATAGTGGCGTGCCCTCTGAGTGGAAAAACTCCATAACTACCCCTATATACAAAAAGGGTGGTAGAAAAAATTGTAATAATTACAGAGGCATTAGTGTGACCAGCTCAGTTGGAAGACTGTACGGACGAATAATAAAGAAACGGATAGAAAAGGAGTGGCAAGATTCCGAAGAACAAAGTGGATTTAGGGCAGGTAGATCATGCACAGATAACATTTTCTGCATAAGGCAATTACTAGAAAAACGTTCTGGTAGAAATCTAGAAACTCACATGGTATTTGTAGACTTAAAAAAAGCATACGATACCGTTCCCAGAGGAAAAATGTTTGAGGTATTACAACAAACCACTTTAAATAGAAAATACATCCAAACAATAAAAGATCTCTATGCTAATGCAACAACAGCAATTAAAATTGGAACGAAACTTTCAAATACCTTTGAAACTTCGAAAGGCCTTTTGCAGGGATGCTGTCTGTCGCCCACTTTATTTAAAATTTACCTTACACATGTGTTAAAATATTGGACTAGGAAATGCCAAACAATGGGGATACCAGTAGGAGATTCTTATTTGTATACGTTGCTATTTGCTGACGACCAAGTTGTGATTGCTGCTGATAAAGATGACGCCAGTTACATGATTAGAAAATTGAAAGAGGAGTACCAAAAATGGGGTTTGGAAATGAGCATGGAGAAAACTGAATACCTTGTAGTCGGAGGTGATACTGAAGACTTAGAATTAGAAGGGGAATACATAAAAGGATGTGATGAATTTAAATATCTAGGTTCAATTTTTGACAAAAACTCCACATGCGATCAAGATATAGAATATCGAATAAGCCAAGGAAGAAAAGCTATAAAACAGCTAAATGGCATTTGGTGGAGTACAGGACTGCAAAATCAGACAAAGAAAAAAATCTACCAAACTATCGTGGAAGGAATTGTCCTGTACAACTCGGAAGTGTGGGAAGTAAAAGACCGACAAAATAAAAGACTTCAAGCTTTAGAAATGGACGCGCTTAGAAGAAGCTGCAGAATATCTAAACTGCAGCATATCCCAAACGAAGAAATAAAAGAAAGAATGGAAGTAGAAAAGGATATTATAGACAGAATAGAACAAAAAAGATTAATATGGTACGGGCATGTCCAGAGAATGGGACCAACAAGATGGCCCAAGAAAATGATCCAGTATGTACCACCCGAGAGAAGAAAAAGAGGCAGACCGAAGAGAACATGGATACAAGACGTAGAGAAAGCAATGAACAGTAGACAACTCAACGAGGAAGATATTCGTGACCGAAAAGCATGGCGAATAGGATGCGGGAAACGGCGAATGCTGTAGAACACCCGATATATATATAAAATTATCATGTCTTTTCTGGTGTTCTTCTATTTCTGCGCATTGTTCTTTTAACCACAGTTCTTTAGCCTGTTTAATTTTGGATTTTATTTGTTTATCCACATTTTTGTATATCTGATTATCTTTGTTTTTATGCTGACGTCTTTCTTCCATTAAATCTAAGATTTCCTCCGTCATCCATTGTTTCTTTTTGTATCTGGTTGGTGTAAGAATTTCTTTTTGACATTTATCTATTTCTGTCTTTATTAATAACCATTTTGTCTCTGTTTCAGTATTTTGCTGGATTTGTTCTTTAACATTCATTAAACGGTTATTAATTTCATCTGTCAGACGTTGTTTTATGAGTGGGTTTCTTAGTTTCCTTGTATCGATTTTTACATCTGTTGTTCTGCGTTTTATTATTTTCATTTTGAGCCTAATTTTGGTCACTACTGGGTTGTGATCTGATCCTATGTCGGCACCTGGATAGGTTTTTGAAGATATAATTGCGTTCTTGTATCTTTGTCTAATCAATACATAATCTATTTGGTTTCTTACAATTCTCCCTTCTTGATCTGCTGGTGACTTCCAGGTATATAGTCTTCTCTTTGGCATTTTAAACAATGTATTAGTTGCAAAATTCGATAAGCCTGTCACCTCTTTCGTTTCTGTTGCCCAGACCATATCCTCCTGTACATTCTTCTACTTTTTCGTCTCCAACCTTTGCGTTAAAATCTCCCATTATAATTGTAACATCCTGCGTTTTAATGGATTTTAAAATATTGTCTAGGTCTTCGTAGAAAGTTTCAATATCGCTGTCTGGTTTGTCCGCAGTCGGAGCATAAACTTGTATTATGTTTAATTGGGGTTTATTCTGATTTAATTGTAAGAGGATAATTCTGTTGGAGTATGGAATGAAATTTACTACAGCTTTATCCATGTGTTTGTTTAGTATTATCCCGACACCATATCTGTGTGAACCGTCTTGACTTCCTGAATAGTATATTGTTTTATTGTTGATTTTCATCTTTCCTGAGTCGGGCCATTGGACATCGCTGATTCCTAAAATGTCTACATTCAGCCTTTCCATTTCATTAACGTCATTATGTACTTTTCCAGCTTGTTGTAGACTTCTAACATTCCACGTCGCTACTTTGCAAGGTTTTCGCATGTTGACGACCGGGGAGGCCTTGCAGTCTTGTGAGTTTCCTCCTCTGCCGGATCTTGTTTTCCGAGTTTCATGATCAGTAGAGTGTTTGGTTATGTTGTTAGTCATGATGATTAACTAGGGATGCTCTATGAGCCTTTAATGCATTGGTTTCCCGTTGCCTTATACATCTCCACGCCGTTGACCATGCCTGGTTCGTCCGCCTTTAGAAATGATTTCTCATTTCTAGGACAAGAAGGTGCCCTTCCACTTACCGACTCTTCCACCCGAAGCTGTTGGTCAGTAAGTGGGGGATTGCTTATACCGGCAATCACTCGGACGTCAGCGCCTCGTTTGTTATCTAGCAGGATGTACCGGATGATCATGATCGAGATCATCTCACGGGCAGGTGAGGTTGACATTTGAATAGGAGAGGCTATGTATTGCGCATCACTATCCCTTACATCCCAATGTAAATTGAAAAAACTGAAAATGATGTTAGTTATCCATAATTTTTCAATTAGAAGGATGTAATTGCATATTAGAATATAGTTCTTAATTCCAAACAACTTTTCATAATAGCAATTTTCAATATTGTGAAAAGTAAAGCTACTTTGCTCTTGAGCAAAATTCAAACTTTTTGACATACCTCGTATAACATTCATAAAATTTGATATCTGATCGTTGAATCTTGGGTTTTGGACCATGCAGAATTTTTTATAAAGAATAACTTTTTTTCGTAAAATTAATAATAAAAAAGTTTTCCATATGGATACAACTTACAGGGACATACTGTATAATGACGTATAGATATAAAGGGTGTCCAGAAACTCTCCCGACAAACGAAGACCGGAGATTCCTCAGATAATTTGAAGATAATTTAACCCAATTCATCCAGTCCGAGAACGCTTCCTAAGGGAGCTAGAGCTCCTTAAAGATGGCGTCTTGTAATTAGCTTTTTTAAAGTAGCTCCAGAACGCTTCTATTTAGAAAAAAGAAAACTGGTACGCCTATTTATCTTCCAGAGATAAATCGATTCCATCAATTGCGAATGGCTAGTGCTGGTCATAGGCGTCCGTTTTGGTAGAGCAACGGTTATATTATTCCATAACTTTTTTGTCTTTAATTTTTAAGTATTTCTGACACTGGATTATTAAACTCTGATGCATTCTAGTACTAAAAGGTACTCTTGCTTGCTAAAAGTCGGTATGATTTACCGTTTTCTAGAAAAATCGATTTCAAAATTTTTCGTTTTCTGAATTTGAAAAAGAATTAAAAAACTATTTAAAAAATGAAAACTGGTACGTTTATTTATCTTCCAGAGATAAATCGGTTTTATCAATTGCGAATTTCTAGTAACCGTCATAGGCGTCCATTTTGGGTAGGTCAACGGTTATTTTATCGCTTTATCGATTTTATCTTTATCGCGATATGAATTCATCAAGTTTTAAGCATTTTTGACATTAGAATATTAAATTATGGGGTACTCTAGTACTAAAAGTTACTATTGCTTTAATTCGATAAAATACACCGTTTTATTTTTAAATCTTTTTAATTTTTTTTTCAAATTAAAAAAAGGAAAAATTTTCAGATCGATTTTTCTAAAAAACGGTGTATCCTACCCACTTAAAGCAAGAGTACCTTTTAGTACTAGAATACCTCAGAAGTTAATAACCCAGTGTCAAAAATAATTAAAAGTTAAAGACAAAAAAGTTATGCGATAAAATAACCGTTGTTCTACCCAAAACGGACGCCTATGACCGGTACTAGAAATTCGCAATTGATAGAGTCGATTTACCTCTGGAAGACAAATAGGCGTACCAGTTTTTGTTTTTCTAAATAGAAGCGTTCTGGAGCTATTTAAAAAAAAACTAATTACAAAACGCCATCTTTAAAGAGCTCTAGCTACCTTAGGAAGCATTTTCGGACTAGACGAATTGGGTTAAATTACCTTAAAATTATCTTAGGAGTCTCCGGTCTGCGTTTGTCGAGAGAGCTTCTGGACGCCCTGTAATGTATCGTTTACGTCACATAAGCTGCTATCACTTACGTCAGAGATAGCAATGGCCACATTTTTAGATATTGAAGAAGCATGTAATAATGGTACCACCCATTCTGTATTTAAAAGAATGTGTAGACGACGAGGCGCACCTGCGTAATATGCAGATGGATAAGGGCATCATTGGAGAATAGGTTATTAATATAGATTTTAAATAAAGTAGCAACCATCAAAGCAAGTACAGGTGGAGGCTGTCCACAAGGAAAAGTTCTGCCACCTCTACTTTTTACAACCTTGGAAGATTATCTCAAAAATCTGTCCAGAAAAGACTTTTTCTGTCTAGCATGCGCTGGCGATAATGCAATTGTCGGCGTCGTCAGGAAAAACTCACAAGTTGTCTCTGGGAGAATGCACGCAGCCCTAAATGTAGTTGATAACTGATGGAAACAAAAAAGAGTGACCAATTCTCAAAGAACACAAATCATTAACTTCACAGAAACTACAAGTACAAGGGTTAAAATGGCCAGTGTTGGGAGGTACAGAGATTCCATTTGCCAAAGAAACAAACCTACTGTGACACTGGACAGATGTAGAAGAAATTGAAGGGTTTATTTAAAAAACAACCAATGTCAAAAAAAGTAAATTTTCAGAAATTAATAAAAACTGAATAAACTGATATTATTTAAGCCAATGTTTTTTTTTTTTCTAATTTTTATTAATTAGAATATGTACAAAGAAATATTATTTAAAAATGTATAAACATTCTCAATTTCTTTGCAACACGAAAATGCAGCAGCTGCATAATACTATGGTCAAATCTGAGAGTGCAGGAAGAGTCTATACCGGTTCGGGGGTTGTTTCCCCCTCACCAGTAGTCCCATATCCTCCTCTCTCAGACTCTTCCAGAGCCGTGCGGTGCTATGATGCGGTGAGGTAGCCGCATCAGGCGGCATCACAAGAGGGGCGGCATAATCTGTAAAATCAAAATACAAATAATTGAGCAATTCAATAATTAAAAATATATATAGGACCAAGTGACAGCCGAAAATATTTAACCGGTGAAGGTACAGAACTTATTTTGACAAATTTGGAAAAATTAGTTCTTGATTTAAAACGGCTCAGAGGACAAGGCTATGATAACGGGGTTAATATGAAAGGAATAGAATAAGAAAGGGTGTGCAAAACAATATTTGAAAAATATCCGAGGGCGTTTTACGTGCTCTGTGCATGCCACCTTAGTCATAAATGACGCAGCGTCTTCTTCTACAGAAACAACAACCTTTTTTTTGTATTATACAAGAACTGTACACTTTTTTTTCTGGTTTTACAAAGCGTTGGGAAGTTCTGAAAAAAACATGTTGCACAACTAACACTAAAACCGTTGAGTACTACTAGATGGTTAAGTCGAATAGATGCATTGAAACCTCTAAGATTTCAATTTTGTGAAATATATAATGCCTTATTCGAAATAGTAGAAGACGTCAAAAATGATTCAGAAACTACATAAAGTCAAAGCACGAGAATTAGTAAAAAATATAAAAAATTATAAATTTATATGCCGTGCAGTTCTTTGGCATGATATTTTATTTCATATAAATTCTGTCTCGAAGACGTTGCAACATGTAACTATAAATTTGTCAGATTGTGTAAAAATGTCGTCAGAAACTATGGAAAAAATGAAAATTTACGGACAATTTGGCTATGACCAAATGAAAATTACTGATAATGAAATTGCAGAAAATCTTGTAAATAAGTTCCGAATTTCCTGCTGAAAATGAATATTGAGGCAAGAGAAAAATGCGTCAATTTGATCTGTGGATGAGCTCTCAACAGAGGAAGATCAATTATTTAAAGTAAATTTTTTCATCTATATTTTAAACATTGCCTTTAATTCTTTGATTGATCGATTTTCGCTTTTAGAAACTCATAATAAAAATTTTAAATTTTTATATGATATTTTTAAATTGAGGGAAATATAAGAAAAGGGAAAAGGAAAAGATGATAAAATACTAGAAAATCTTCATTCAATACTTTTCATAGAAAAACAATCGGATATAGAGGCAAATTATTTTCTAGAAGAAATATTGCATGCTTTATCCCAAATGATACCATACTCCATGAAACCTTTAGAGGTTTTGAACTATTTGTGTCAAAATAACCTAATTTCTTTATACCCAAATATAGTTGTATCACTAAGGGCCGGTATTATCCTGTCCCGATTAAACCCCGGTTAGAGGAATTTTGTCATGCGAGGTGCAGAAAGTACCGGCCCTAAGAATTTTATTAACACTCTCTGTCTCGGTAGCTTGGGGAAAGAAGTTTTTCAAAACTAAAAATGATTAAAAACTATTTACGAAGCTCCATAAGACAAACAAAACTAAAAAAATTAGCACTTATTTCAATAGAGTCCTCACCAACTGCTACTTTAGACTACACCAATCAAATTGATGAGTTTGCCAAAATTAAAATCAAAAGATAAAATTGTAATTTTCATAAATGTTATTTAATGTTAATACATAGTTCATTAATTTTAAGTATGTTTTGTTTTTAAAATAAAAGTTTTCATTCATTTTGTGTGTTTTCATTTAATAAAAATAAATACTAGTATTAAGTTTCAATAATATTTAGGGGGCGGCATTTCGAAGACTTGCATCATATTGAAAAGATGTACCGCACGGCTCTGGACTCTTCCACGTACCACACTTTGGGCCTTTCCGAATTGCAAAGAAAGAAATGTCACGGATGAACTAGGGTCATCTAACGAAAAACAAAGTAAGTTATCAATCGAAGTAGCACAGAAAACGACATTAAATATCGTTCCCATACCACCAGATTGACAACAGGTGGAATACTTTCTTTCTAAATATTATTTAATATACGAGGTGCCAAAAGGCACCTTTACTTCTTGAAAAAATGATGAAAACTACTTTGACATTGGCTGTTTTTGACTGAAAAAACCCACGTCTTGCTGCAAATATTTTATGAATCAGAAATATGTAGTACATATGTTTTTTAAAAGTTCAAGTTACGCGCATCCTCTGACATCGTCATCTTCATCAATGTTGTTGGTGCCGCTTCGGTGACTCGAAATTTTTGAAAGATGGGAACGCTTTTAGGGATTTTTAAAAATGCACTTAGTGATATATTCTGAATTTTAACAGAACTACCTAATAGAAATCGGACACTGATTTCGAACAGCACTATGATCCAGTATCTCAATAATAAGAGCTTCTCTAAGACCTAAACTTGGTCTTGGGCTCTTTAGAGAATATTCTGAAAATCCTTTATCTATGTCCAAAAAATTGTCCTGAGTCATATTGACTACCTCAAATGAGATGACTTTTCTATTGATTGACGTATGAGTACATCCCAATCTTCTGGCACTTCTGGACTACATATTCTCTTTTTTTTCTCAATCGGGACAAAGTCCTGGTCATTCGGAAGGAAGGAATGACCCATGATGGGAAATATGTGCGTTATTCTTTTAAAAACCTTTAAAGAATGCACCAGCATATATTGGAAGTAAACCACAAATATGGTTTTTGTTCTGACCAGAACATCCGATTATTTATCTAACCAATAAACATTCAGAATTAAGAGCAAAAACTGCCAATGTCAAATGACATTGGTTGTTATTGACAAAATATGTACCGACCTTGGTTGTTTATGCAAAAACGACTATGGCGGTTTTTGTCAAGATAGGTTTCTGACGAATGTAAATGTTAATTTACTATCAAGTGGTGCCAATAGTTAAAAATTTCATAAAACTGACATTGGTCGTTTTTGAAATAATCCCTTCAATTGATGTACGAATGGGGGGCTTACGTGGTAAGTCTAAAGGTACGTATCCATTATCCATACAAGGGTGAACCCTGCTCCGTGTAGCTGCTCAAATGGATACGGCATGCGGTCCCCTACATATAAACCGCAAACCGGTTGAATCGAAGAGGGTGAACGCCGAGCGGCGATCACCGACGTATCCACTGAGCGGAGTTCACCCTTGTATGGATACGTACCTTAATAGAAATAGTCCAATAGAAATCTAATCGAGGAGATAAAAGCAAATATCGTAATGTATTGTACCGGGTGTCCACTTATGTTTTCCCCCATTTTAACTACCTATAACTTCTAAACGGCTCAAGATAGAAATATGCGGTTTTCGCTGAAATATTTTATTTTAGTAAAAGTTTTGTCTGAATGGATTGAATTTTTTTATATCGCTTTCAAATACGAAAAAAAAATGGCGGAATTTTGAAAAAAAACGTTGTTGACTTTTTTTTAATGGAACACCCAGTATATTTTTTTGAAAATTGAAAGAAAGATCATTCACCTAAGCAGCGATATAAAGTTTTTCAAAATCGGTTGTCAAATCACTGAGTAATTAATTTTTAAAATGAGGGGTGCAACGTGGATATCACATACCTAAATAACATAACTGAGCAAATTGATATTTTGTTATGTGTTTTCCACATTGCATCCCTCATTTTAAAAATTAATTGCTCAGTAATTTGCCAACCGATTTTAAAAATTTTTATATCGCTGGATAGGTAAATGACCGTTTTTTCAAGATCCACAAAAATATACTGGGTGTTTTAATAAAAAAAGTCAACAACTTTTTTTTTCAAAAATCCGCCATTTTTTATTTAAAAGCGACATAGAAAATGGTCACTTACCTAAAAACTTGAAAAAACGGTAATTTATCTATCCAGCGATATAAAATTTTTTAAAATCGGTTGTCAAATGACTGAGCAATTAATTTTTAAAATGGGAGATGCAATGTGGAAATCACGTAACTTGGTTAGTTATGTTATTTAGGTATGTGATATCCACGTTGCACCTCTCACTTTAAAAATTAATTACTCAGTGATTTGACAACCGATTTTAAAAAATTTTATATCGCTAGATAGGTAAATGACTTTTCTTTCAATTTACAAAAGAATATACTGGGTGTTCCATTAAAAAAGTCAACAACATTTTTTTCAAAAATCTGCCATATTTTATTTCGTATTTGAAAGCGATATAAAAAATTCAATCCATTCAGACAAAACTTTTACTAAAATAAAATATTTCAGTGAAAACCGCATATTTTTATCTTGAGCCGTTTAGAAGTTATAGGCAGTTAAAATTGGGGAAAATATAAGTGGACACCCGGTATAACGTACAAGCAATATATTCATTGGCTCGGAACCCTTCTGCGGCGTTGCAAAGGCAGTAATAAGAACGGCTACAAGAAAGTGGGTAGCTCCCAAATATCTAAAATGCTAGAGGAATTCACCAGGACAAAGGCCGGCAAAATAGTTTATTACAAAACATTCGCCAAAATTTACAGTATACTTAACAGTCTTTCTTTTTGGTATCTACTGTCTCTCTAATTTCTTGTGACCACCATTCCGGATCTTTTTTATACTATGACATAATTAGCCCACCGACTGTTTTCGGCTCCTGGCCTAACAGACCCGAATTTGTTTACCATGTAACCTTTTTTATGATTTATGATGTTCTATTTCTTCTCGACTTTTGGAGTAAATTCTTTAAGGGATTTTTGGAATTAGCAGTTCAGTTGTGAATTTGAAAACGTCGGTTTAGTTTGATATGTAACGTGCACGGTATATTTTGTAATTAGATAAATTATTAGATTTAGTGTAATAACGTGTAAAATAAATTAGATATCGTAGTTTGTAAAATAAAGGATATAAATTCAGTGTTTTTCATTTGTTTATATGTAAGTTATTAAAAATAAATAAAGTCAACTAAAATTAAACATTAATGCCTAAAAGAACATAAATTAAAAAGCAAATTAGAAAAGGCAAGTCTTGTAACAATACCCTGTGGGCTCTTTTGCTGCATTATGTATACTGTATACCGTCTTTTATTTGACAGTATGGTTCTTCCCCCGTCTTGTTTTATTTTCTAATATTTTGTAGTTTTAGGCCTACAGCATTCATTCTTTAGACATCCAAATTTAAAACACCTTTGCGATGGTTTCATGGCACCCCGGCCATGGTGATCCGATCCACAGTCTGCTCCTCGATACACCCTTACGTCCAAAACTTTTAGATTTGATTATTGGTGCATCATGACATAAGCAATAATTGACCTTAGCCCTCTTGTTGGCTGTGTACATGTATATCGTGTAGGTCTTGAAGAGCGTAGCATGCATTTGTCACTTTTAATTATAAGCCCTTAGCGAAAGGCCACATAGTACAAAGTTTATAATAACCGAGATACAGAGTGTCATACTTAAACTTTTATACAGAGTGTCATACTTTAAAGAGTGTTAAACTTTTTTTTTATTTATTATTGAATATTTCCTGACAGGGGTGTGTGAGGGTTTTTTGGGTCGAGAAAACTAAATTCCCACCAAAAATTATGTGTTGCCCAGAGGGTGCCACATACGGCTTTCAGCACTCATTTATTACGTTCAATTTTTTTTATCCCTCACTCTGTATAATTATGACATTAAATTTTTTTTTCTTCTATTAGTTTTACTTAAAAAAAGTATACTTCTTTCATCTGCCTGAACTCAACCGTTTTCGAGATAAACGCATTTTAAATCTGCGATACACAATCATTTTTAGCATAATATCATTGTAGTTACACCCGAAAAATAACTTAAAACTATAATAATTGTGCCAGTTCTCAAATTTATGTAATTGCATCGCAAATTTCATTTGAAGAAATTTGCGATACATTATTTAATAATTTTATGGTTTTAAGTTATTTTTCTGGTGTAACTACAATATTATGTTAAAAATTATGTTGCACCACAGATTTAAATTGCGTTTATCTCGAAAACGGTTGAGTTTAGGGAGATGAAAGAGGTATAGTACCCTCGGAGATCCGTGGAAAAAATTTACACCCAAAATAACAAAATCCAGTTTGGCAACACTGTGCGAATGTTGATAGTAACATATCCTTTTTAAGATAAGCACAAATGTAATTTAGTCCAAACAAATTAATATATTTTTTTTGCCAACAAAAATGAGATTTTTCAACCAAATAATGTTTCAAATATGATGTGCAAAATAATTTTTAATTGGGTTCTGCTAATGGGCTTGCTTTTTTTGTCATTAAAGTAAAAAAAAAACTAAATTTTACTCATTAAATCAATGTTGTCCGGTTATCGTCTTAATTATTTTAACTGTACTAATATCCGTTAGGTAATTCTGAATGATTAATAGGCCGTTAAAACATATTATCTGTAGCGGCTTCTGGAATATCTTAAAAATATCGAATTTCATTGATAAAATGCGCATATTCCACCGATCTTCGCTTCGACAATACACCTTTTTTAAGTAAAACTAATAGGGGAATAAAAATTTTAATGTCAAAATTATACTGAGTGACGGATAAAAAAAATTGAACGTATTAAATGAGTGCTAAAAGGCGTATGTGGCGCCCTCTGGGCAACACATAATTTTTGGTAGGGAATTTAGTTTTCTAGTCCCAAAAAACCCCCACATACCAAATTTCGTGTTGATATCTCATGCCTGTCAGGAAATATTCAATGATAAATAAAAAAAAAGTTTAACTTTGACACCCTATATTTCGGTTATTATCAACTTTCGTACTAAAGTAAGTTAGCTTAAATCGGCCTATTTTAACCTCAGGAACCTATGGCCCATTTTTTACCAAACACCCTGTATATGTGGTTGGGAGAAACGGGAATGGTTGGAGACATCGAATTGCTTGAAGAGAAAAACTAGAACGAGTAGGGAATTTAAATACCTTGACTTCTACATAACGGAAAATTAGACACTAGATAGAGAAATTGCCCACAGGATGGAGGCTTGCTGGTTTAGCTGGAAGCGATGTGTGGCAGAGGACTTAAAAGAGAAAGGTTTAAGTGAAGAAGACACACACGGAAAAGCTAAGGAAGAAGGAAAAGGTGACAATTATAATAGTTAAGAAATGATAACATATTTTTTTCGGCAATAAGACTTTCTGTGCTGCTATCTTTTCGTAGTAATTTTAGCTTAAAAAATTTCTTCAAATCTCCAAAGGAGGTTCCTTGGATTCAACATAAAAGCTTTCCATTAGCCTTGTCCATGCAAAAAGAACGGGCCTTGAAGCTCTATTGTTGTTAGTATCTAATTGTTTCAATAAAGATTTCTTGACACAGGAATAAACTAATAATATAATATAGCATAGTCAATTTTTGATCTATTAAGTGCTCTATATATTTTTAAGAGTGTGGAACATTCTGCACCCCAAGTATATTGGAAATCAAATATAAATAGAAGTTTGTCAAACCGTCATTAGGATTAATTTATTTAATGTTATAATGATTTGTAGATTTGATGATTTGGTCATTCTTGCTTATTGTAGATGTAGACGATTATTTTTTAAAAACACTCACTGCACAATATTTTATTATTTTTGTTCACTGTACCGCAGCTAAAAGAAGACGATCTGTCTTCTCTGAAAAAATCTTTTGACACTTCTAGGATTATATTCCAAAAGACGTGTAATTTCAATTTTCTCTTTCACTTAATCTTGCAGCCATGATAGAACATGGTTAAAGAATTAGTAAAACATGTGACTAAAATATTGTTGCCAAAAAGTGAATAGTATTTGACACTTTATTTTAGTCACTGCTAGCTTAAGGTCCTCTAAATACAGTCCGCCGCACCGGCGATAATTTACTGCGCCGTAAGAGCAGTAAACCCATTGGTTGACTAACTCCTTCATCAATTGTAGATGAAATAGGAGTTAGTCAACCAATGCCTCATCAGGTTTACTGCTCTTACGGCGCCGTAAATTATCGCCCGTGTGGCCTTAGCCTTACATAAGCCAATAAGCCACACACCGTTTTCAAAAAAGCCTATTTTATTTAAAAATGCTCGTATCTGTTGTAATTTTTGTAGTCGTTTTAACTTATCCATATTCCGAGGAGAATTATCGAAATTTTTAGCATATTTAAATCGTTTTCCGAATGACGTGTGCTAGCACGTCGATCCAACCCTCATACTTGAAGGACCAAAACTTTTGTTTTTCCCATAGTCGACTCCAGTTTTCCGGAATATTTATGAAAATATTTGTTTTGGGTTAACTGTTATTGTTAGTAAATTTTTGTTGGAACATCGCTGCGCTACTGTAAAGAAGCCTTCCAGTCGAATCGCTACGAAAATAAGGATACATAAAAGGATGTAGTAATAATGTTTATTTAGACAGTTTACATTGTAATATAAATTTGCAAGCAACAAACTGAATACTAAATAAACATAAAAATAATGTGTGTGTACTTTGTACGCACGTAAGAAGTTATACTTCTATTATATGATTTCAACGAAATTAATATACTTTAAACAGTTTATTTATAAAATAAAAATGTATACCATTTTTAATTCAGTTGCAATGCGAAGGCAAAACAATCTTACTTTTCAATTAGAATACGGAGCGCAGTCTAGTCCCCTGAATCGCGATTTTCGGCTCTTATTGGAGCCTCATCGGAGAGAACGTAGGCACTGTTCTCCATACCCCAATTGACCAGCACCGAGAGCTTTTCCCACCCATTGCAACTGAAGTGAAGGTACTAGGTGACTAGCGTCATCTGGCAGTTGAAAGATGAAGTTTGTTTTTTGTTTTCAATCCTAATAGTAAAATTAATAATATTGAAAATATTAAAAATATTACTAAAAGATTTTTAAATTGAAAACTTATTGGTACACTTCCTGGTGACAACCTCCAAGGCTTCTACAAATTGCAAGCACATGGATGCTGCAGTGACGCAGCTATAAACAAAGTTCATTTATATTTTATTTAGATATTAAACTAATTTTAATACTTACTACTTCTCAAAATTTTTTATTAAAACAGTGCCAAAAATTAAAATAATAAAATAATAAAACACACACAAACACATTAAAAGATGCCACAAATAATTTCTGAACAATGTAGGAAATTTTTTTAACTAAATACGTATTTTCTGAAAAAAAAATTATATAATAAATAAACTTACAATCATAAAATGTATAACAAAAATAAAAAAATAAAAGTTTCCATTGGGGTTCGAACCCGCTCATCAGCGCAGTTAGTATTGAAATTCATTCACCTTAAACTTTTACCCACGGAGACCATGTGTCATCATGTGCGAAGATCAACTAACTAAACGGATTAAACTTTTGGCGGTTCTGAATTTAACCAAATTATTTTGATTTTGAATTAAAATTATTTTTTTTTCAATATAAGGGCCAGGGAGGGGCACGCCAGGGGGGGCGTGCCCCTCCCTGGCTTTTCTGGTGCGGTAAACTATATATTGTCATCCGAAGTATACAAAACGTAATGTGCAACATCTACACGTCTGCCCCCCCTAAAAATTTTTATATGGGCGCCCATGATTTAGCCACTTCTGAATAATGTTTATAAAATGCAAGTAATTATTCCGTATTCCACCCCATCCTCAAAGGGCGATAGGTAATGGACCAACGTCGGAAAAAAATTATTTTAAGACAACTGGTTCTTTAATATATTATTCCCTATGCTTCCTCGAACACAGTACCGGCCATCTGGCTGCTAATACAGGTTGCGTTCATTACTGCGCAGCACATTTGTACAGGTAAACATATCGAATTTAAAATTATTGTAAGACGAAAAATTATTTTGACATTACTTTTTAAATATTATTAGAAATATGAACTATAATTGCCAGACATTTTTGTGGTTTAAAAAGTAATGACAAAAAAGTGTTTCGTCCTAAAATAATTTAAATTCAATATACAGGGTGATTGATGAGTGTGATAAAGCTCAGTAGATCCGCTATAGTAATAGATTGCAATAAAAGTTGATAACAAAAATTGTAGCCAACTTTCAGCTTTACATTACGAAATTAGTTAGAATGTTACAGGGTGTTCGATAACATAGTGGCAAACCAAACTTATGTGTTTTTAAATGGAACACCCTATATTTTATTTTATATTCTAAATTTTCTTAACTTTCCCATCACAAAAATATAAAGGTTTGTTATGTTATATATGATACCAATTTTTTATGAAAAAATGCTTTGTTATGTAATAAGTTCAGCAATGGCTTATTGGTGCTATATTTTTTTGTTGATTGTTAAAATTTATAAAAATGGTTGATATTGCTAATTTTCCTTATATCGAATACAGGGTGAGTCAAAACGCAAGTACATTCTTTTCTCAGAAATTTTAAATGGAACACCCTGTATTTTATATCACCATCGAAAAGTATCATTACTGTACTTTAATTTTTGTATAATATTCCCTATGCCTAAATTTGTTAGTTTTCGAGATATTTTCATTTTTCATAGTAAGTTATTAATTAAGGTGTTCTATTTAAAATTACTGAGAAAATAATGTAGTTGCGTTTTGACTCATCCTGTATTCGATATAAAGAAAATTAGCAATATCAACCATTTTTATAAATTTTGACAATCAACAAAAAAATATGGCACCAATAAACCATTGCTGTTGTGCTTATTTTTATTTATACAGGGAGCTGAACTTATTACGATTTTCGTAGACCATTGGTTATAACTTTGTAAATACCCTGTATAACATAACAAACCTTTATATTTTTGTGATGGAGAAGTTAACAGGATTTCGAATATAAAATAAAATATAGGGTGTTCCATTTAAAAAAACAAAATTTGGTCTGCCACTATGACGTCGAACACCCTGTAACATTCAACTAATTTGAAGCTGAAAGTTGGCTACAAGTTTTATTATTAACTTTTATTGCTATCTATTACTATAGCGGATCTACTAAGCTTTAACACACTAATCGATCACGCTGATTTTGTATTTACCTGTACAGGTGTGATGCGCAGTAATGAACTCAACCTGTATCAGCAGCCAGGTGGCCGGTACGGTGTTCGAGGAAGTATAGGGAACAATATATGAAAGAATCAGCTGTCTTAAAATAGTTTCTCGAAAACGTTGCTAGCTCTTAGACCATAAGTTGAGATTGTATAAGTGCCATAATAAAGAATTCGTAAATGTATTCCTAAAAATTGTTTTAGAAATTTGAATCTGTATATGAGCCTTCTTAATTGAATTACTATATTATTTGCTTGTATTCCATCGTAAATGTTTATCAATTATTATACCTAGATTTTTAATCTCGTATGTATCTTAAATATCATTTTTTCATCAATTTTTAATGAACCAAGATTTGGAAGGTTACTTAGGTACGTACGATGTAAAGGGCATATACAATCGGAAAAATGAAAGATACCCATGAACGAGGAATATTAAAATATTACTAAAAGATTTTTAAATCGAAAACTTATTGGTCCATTTCCTTGGTAACATCTCCTAGGCTTCTAAAATTTGCAAGCCAAATGGATGCTGAAGCGAAGAAGACAAGAGGGAATTCAAAAAACTTACAATTCACGACCCCGTCTGTTCAGCTGGTAAATTCCAACAGAAAATGGACCTAGTTACTCGAAGGAGTAAAGACCAATATAAAAATAAAATAATTTTTTTTTATTTTTGGTTATTTGGAATTTACCAGCTGAACAGACGGGGTCGTGAATTGTAAGTTTTTTGAAATCCCTCTTGTCTTCTTCGCTTCAGCATCCATTTGGCTTGCAAATTTTAGAAGCCTTGGAGGTGTTACCAAGGAAATGGACCAATAAGTTTTCGATTTAAAAATCTTTTAGTAATATTTTAATATTTTCTAAATATTATTAATAATGCTATTAGGATCGAAAACTTCATCTTTTAATTGCCAGATGACGCTAGTCACCTAATATTTTCACTTCAGTTGCAGTGGGTGGGAGAACCTCTCAATACGGATCAATTGGGATATGGAGAACAAGCCTACGTTCTTTCCGATGAGGCTCCAATAAGAGCCGAAAATCGCGATTCAAGGGACTGGACTGCGCTCCGTATTCTAATTGAAAAGTGAGATTGTTTTGCCTCCGCATTGCAACTGAATTAAAAATAAAATTTTTATTTTATTTTCACTTATTTTGTATTTGCTGTCTCTTTCTATAAATAACAAACAATACAAAATAAGTGATTGATGTGATCGTTCATGGGTAATCTTTCATTTTTCCGACTGTATTTTGTTTTATCTACATTTAAGAGGTGAACTTATTAATCTGAAACCATTTCTGAAGTGTAGCAAAATTTGTTTCGGCTTCTTAAGATTGGTGATAGCTTAATTATTTAATTAAGCAATAATTATTATTTAATAATTAATCAATTATTATTATTATTATTTAATTAACTAAAATTATTTAATTGCCCTTGATCTTCGTTTCTGTCACTTACAGTACCTACTTTTTTTACTGAGGGTTTGAAAGTTTAAAATATGTACCTCAGATAAAAAACAGCCGTGATATAAAAATGAGAAATTGTAATAACTGTAAAAAATGCTAATAAAACAATGAAACTGCAATTTAGTTTTTATATCACTCATTATACAGAAAATATAGTCGTTAGACGTGGTGTTTAATAATTACAGATTTAATCTTCCCATAATTCGTACATATTTCCGGTCGATATCTCCATTCATGTCGGTCTGGTTATCACATTTGAAAGGATTTACAGGGTGACACACATTTACAACAAGAATGTACAATTTACCGCAAATTAAAAAAATAGTAAAAAAGCCAAAAAATGACGGGTAGTCATCTAGTATTATCTAGTATCAATGACTATTCATAATTTTGTTGATATTTGTAATTTATAAATTTGATCTTCTAAATAGTGTAGAAAGCGATACTTTCCGACACGCGACTGCCGTTAACGCGAATGCAGTCGACTCATGCAGAAAGACACTTTCCGCATGAGTTAGGAACAATATTTTTTCTACTGCCGACCGTTTTTATCAATTTTTATTTACGAGGAAATACAACATACAACAATACGTAATACAAAAATGTATGCAAATTTAATCATTTGGAAAAACAAGAATGTCGTTACGTATTGCTTGGTAATATTAAATGTAATTGAGCAATTCGTGGCATTTTGCAAATGTATCACTGATGCAAGACTGGTTTCCATGACGACGATACAAAACCATTGTTATTGTCTACTGATTTGACTTGTGAATATTATGTCAAAATAATTATATTTCAACGAATTATCAGTAGTAATTGCACAAGAGCTCTAAAATTCTATATTAATTTTGGAGATCGAGTGCAATTTGTTACGATTATTTCATGAATAAAACTGTTCAAAACCAAAATTTTATTATAATTTATTTATGTAAGTACAAATTAGTACAATTAAACACACAGTTGTTATAAATATTTGACGGTTGAAAGTCATCACTTTTATAATTTTTAAAACATTAATTTTCGGATACAATTAGCGTCTCTTTGCAAAGACAATGACGTCGACTTTGCAAAAGTAACAAGACACTTACTCAACACACACACTACACATTACACCTGAGTTAGTGATAAGTTATACAATCACGTGGCTAAAGGTTCTAGTTCTAAACCAAGGCCAGAATCAGAGAGAAAAAAAAACATTAATTGTCATTAATGTCACTGAATGTATTTTTTCGTAGCAACGAAGGGCATCTGACGTAATATACTTGACGACGGGAAATTATCAAAAATTATCAGTTTAATTTAGATTTCTGTAGCTATTGGTCAGAATTTCCTATCAATGAAATAATCTCTTTAATTTCATTAAAACATGAACACAATAAGATACATTTGAAATAAATTAGTATATAATATCTAAATATTAGTTAATTGCATGTATTATAGATAATATATTATAAAGCCATATTACAAGGTATTCTACTAGTGCGGGAAATTGCAACTTTCGGAAAGGAAATGCGTGCGGGAAAGTGGCTGTTTTAGCACCACCGTAGAAAAAGAAGTTTTCTGATTCAATGTTGTGTGACAAAAGCTATAAAAATTCTTAAAATTCTTAGGTTTCATTATTTTTATTAGTAAATTTTTGTTTTTATCAATTACATAATTTATTTTTTGAGTTATGAGTTCTGACTATGCAAATATGTATGTAGTTTTATTTCAAATAATACATATATATTCCAATGAATTGATCATGGAATAATTATTATTCCACCAATGTCTCATGAAAAATTGTCAATCGTACTTTATAAAATCTAACAAAAATAATGAATGTAAAAAATCTTGTAGGTTTATATCGACGCCCCCCAAAACTTGGGGCCCCGGGCAGTCGCCCCGCATGCCTGTCCCTTTATCCGGCGCTAATTACTTTCGTTCAAGATTTTTGTTAGTCTAATTAGACCGTTCTCTCTTTTCACTTTGACGAATTCTCCCTTTCGGTAGATCTATTTTAATAAAGCTTAAATTTAAATAAAGGTCGTTTGAATGGTAATTTAAGTAATTTATTTTTTTTGTTTTAGCAAAATAACGTACATATATTCGTTCTTGGACAGAGTGGGCTTAGAACGGTTTCAGTTCTTAGTGTTTTTGAGCATCTGTAAAGGTAAGATATTTAGCATTCTTGTATCAGTTTTTCAAAGTTTTCTAAAAGTTAAATATACAGTGAGGTGGAATAAGTGTTGCCCCCCCCTGTTTACTTGTTTATTTTAAGAATATAAGAAAAACGCTCGGATAGGTCGATTTTTAAACAAACCATAGTATATTATACCATCAACGTTTCGAACTTTGGGCGATCCGTCTTCAGGTGACAGCCATAACTTTGATTTTTTTAAATAGGAAAGTACAGTATGTGATACCTTATTTAAAAGCCCTTAAAATAGTGATTTCAAAAATGTATAATACTTTTATCCTTTTTGAGATCGTAGGCGCAAAATTTCGGTCGAACTCTTTTTAAACGCGTTTATTTTTTTCGAATGCTGAGAAAACTAATAAGTATTTTTGAAAAATTTAAACGCAGAATGAAAGATCAGATTATTAACGAGGGCTAACAGTCCTTTAGAATAAACAGAAAGTTTCTTTTGAATGATATATTTGAAATTAAAAATCACACTAAATTTTCTCTTTTGTCGCCACTGTGACTTATTAAAATAAACATTATAGGAGTTCTCAGGGACTTTGGACCATCGAGAATACTGTAATATTTCATTCTGCGTTTAAATTTTTCAAAAATATTTATTAGTTTTTTCAGGATTCGAAAAATATTATTGCATTTAGAAAGAATTCGACCGAAATTTTGCGCCTACGATCTCAAAAACGATTAAAAAGTATTATACATTTTTGAAATCAGTATTTTAAGAGCTTTTAAATGAGATGTCACATGATGTACTTTCCCATTTAAAAAAATCAAAGTTATGGCTGTCACCTGAAGAGGGATCGCGTAAAGTTCGAAACGTTGATGCTGTAATATACTATGGTTAGTTTAAAAAGCGACTTGTCCGAGCGTTTTTCTTATATTCTTAAAATAAACAAGTTAACAGGGGGGACAACACTTATTCCACCGCACTGTATATGAACTTAAAAGTAATGTTTCTCGATTACACGTTGAGCGTTAGGTAAAGCACTGAGCCATTATCCGAGTAATTCGTGATTGAACAATCCGAGTTCATATCCCAGCAATCCCAATATTTTTTTTCTCTTGGGAATAGATTAAAAAATATATTGGGGCGGCTGGCAAATAAACTCGGATTGTTCGATCAGTTTATCAGTTCATTCGAAGTTTAGCGTCGTAACTAATAGACCATTTCGGCCATAATGGTTAAGTGGATTATAATTTTAAAGCTCGATAACTTCTAGACGGTTTAACCGATTTTGATCACTAAACACGCGGTTGAAAGGTATTTACACGTAGCATCTGATGCACGTAAGGTCAAATATGATATTGGAAGGTATAGAATTTATTGAGCTTGAAAACCCGTTTTTCCCATAGGAAATGGAGTTGATAACAATTATGAGACCTATAACTTAAAAATTCGAATTTTCCCAGGTCTGGGGTATACACCGTTAGACACGTCTGGAGTCCTTATACAAACACTCAGTTATTGGCGAAATTTGCAAGTGGAAATTTTGAGTAATTGTCGAAAAATCAAAATTTTCAAAGCTTGATTTTTCAGTTTTCGGCTATACTGGGCTGTATGTATGTCCGATCCTGACTGCTTAGGCACCGTTTGAAAGCTGAACTCAAGTGCTATTGATTCGGTGTATTTGCGGTTTTCATATCTCTCTTTAAACTTCACATATTCACTCAAAAAATATGCCCTGTTGTACCTATCCAGTTCTACAACTGACTTATGGGTGCTAAAATGTCAAACTATACCGGTTCTGAATAGGTCCCGAATCCCTCGTGAAACATAGAAAAAAATTCAGAACGGTGTAACTATTCCACACACATACATACCCACAAACATTTTCTGCTTAAATAGAAATTGAATCAAATTTCAGAACTCGGTAACTTTTGAATGGTATAACCGATTTTTAAAATTCAGACATATATGTAGGAGTAGTATTGACCAATACTCAGAAGCCACAAATTTTTGATTGGGAGATTGAGGACGTGCCTGAAAAACAGACCCGTAAAGAGAGAGAGAACCGTAAAACCCACACCGTTGGAACAAAATGGACCGGTGTTACCTTAGCCATCCATAAATTTTTTTTTCATATTTTCACAAAAATTTGGTATAAATTTATCAAAAATGAATAAAACAGATAATATTGACAAGAAAAATGTTATATATGTTATATATGTTTGGAAAAAAAATTTAAACGGGCGATGTATTGACGGTGAGTAGATAATGCCACTCAAATTCAAAAATCCTTTATGGATGGCACGTTAGTCAACTTTTTTTTTCAATTTTTTGTTAAATTCTGGAAGTACATATACTAAAGCATAACATATAAAAAAATCGTGATGAAGGTATTTTCCAAAACAAGCGAAAAAAATTCTGAAACTTAGATGTATTGCGCGCTATTCGTTAATACGTATCAAATTCAAAAATCCTTTATGGATGGTACGTTAGTCAACTTTTTTTCTCAGTTTTTTGTTAAATTCTCAAAGTAAATATAATAAAGCATACCATATAAAAAAAACGTGATGGAGGTATTTTCCAAAACAAGAGAAAAAAATTCTGAAACTTAGATGTATTGCGGGCTATTCGGTAATACGTCTCAAATTCAAAAATCCTTTATGGATGGATCGTTAGTCAACTTTTTTCTCAGTTTTTTGTTAAATTCTCAAAGTAAATATAATAAAGCATAACATATAAAAAAAAACGTGATGGAGGTTTTTTCCAAAACAAGAGAAAAAAATTCTGAAACTTAGATGTATTGCGGGCTATTCGGTAATACGTCTCAAATTCAAAAATCCTTTATAGATGGTACGTTAGTCAACTTTTTTTTTTTCAATTTTTTGCTAAATTCTCGAAGTATATATACTAAAGCATAATATATAACAAAAAGTCTAAGTTTCAGAATTTTTTTCTCTTGTTTTGGAAACTATGTACCTCCATCACGTTTTTTATATATAATATATAACATATATACTAACGCATAATATTATTATGCGTTAGTATCTATGTTACAGTTCAAGTTGATTATCCAGTTGGAGTTGACTCCAACTAGTTGGAGTCAACTCTAACGGCTGGTTTCAGTAAAAGTTGATTATAAATATAAAATAAAGATTTATATTCAACATTTACTAGTAAAAGTAGACTCCAACTAGGAAAAGTATACTCTTCCCAATGCCATTTAGTAAAAGTTGATTCTGATTCACACAAACAGCCGATTCTAGAAATTAAATGTTACTGAATATGTTCAAATTAGTCTAGGCTGTATAGTCGCCCCCGTTAGGTAAATTACTCCGATTCGAATTTTTTGCACAAACTTACTCAAAAAGAGGTCCTTATAACAAATCTACTGAGTGCCAGGCAGTACCTTGATCGATAAATTGTTTAAACAATTTTTTTAGACAAATTCACAAAAATAATTTTTTCACTTCGAACAATTTTTTTTTAGATCATTTGGGTTATTCTGAGCAAAAAAAAAGGTTTTTGTGATTTTTCTCTAAAATTGATTGTTGTCGAGTTATACACGATTTAAAATTTGAAAAATGCGAAAATAGCCATTTTCAAGACTTAATAACTCGGTTAAAATCCATTATTATGAAAGTCAGAAAGTGACCAAATCAAAGTTTATAGCCCCCTCTACAAGATCCAGCAGAAATTTTTGTCACTATTTTATTACTAAGCTTTATCTTTAGTTATTAACAATGAGCGCTAAGTGCGTATTAGGCGGCCGTCAATTGTGAGTGCTAAAGAGATGCACCATTCCAGCCGTCCAATGGTGACTCTCACTCGCACTCACATTAACGGCCGCCTCAATACACGGTTAGCGCTCATTGTTGATAATTAAAAATAGTATCTTA
The DNA here is from genome assembly GCF_917563875.1 of Diabrotica virgifera virgifera. Lineage (NCBI taxonomy): Eukaryota > Metazoa > Arthropoda > Insecta > Coleoptera > Chrysomelidae > Diabrotica > Diabrotica virgifera. The sequence goes on from NC_065447.1 coordinate 238,807,668, forward strand.
TTAATGAAATAATGATAAAAAATTCTTCAGGATCTTATAGAGGTAGCTTTAATCTTTGATTTTTTTTTAGTTTCTGACTTTCATAATATATAATATCGTATGGCATTTTTGCTTTTCGGACAGTTCCGGCGCCAATTACATCTTTAACCCTGTTTCAGTAACTAGTGTCGATGTACACTAGCCCAGGGGGACCGACGGCTTAACGTGCTTTCCGAGGCACGGTGAGACGGCTCGTGTCATTATTGGAAATGAAAATGGTTTGTCTTTAGCAGGGCTCGAACCTACGTGCACTGGCGTATGAGGCCAGCGATTATGCCGTTACTCCACGGCCGCTCGCTCGACTTTCACAATAATTATCTTTAACCGAGTTATTAACCTTGAAAATGGTTGTTTTGGCGTTTTTCAAATTTTAAGTCGCTAATAACTCGACAACAGTCAATTTTAGAGAAAAAAGGCCCAACGGATCTAAAAAAAAAATTTGTACGAAGTGAAAAAATTACATATTTTTGCGAATTTGTTTAAAATAATTTGTTATCGCCAAACGTCACTAAAATCATTCATTATTGTACTCATTTGCCCTCATTTTCGGCAGTAAAGTAACACTTTGTTGTATTGAAAGAAGAATGTTACTTTACCTGCCGCGATAATTAATCAAATTAACCGAGATTGAATGTAAGTGGTCAATGGCTGCAATCGATTATTTATTTGAGTGAAATTAAAATTTATTTACTTTAGGGCCGGTTGTTCGAACGCTAATCAACAATGTTAACTATCAAATATTTATTTACTGTCACAACTGTCAATGTCAACTTTGATTGGGTTGCTGAAAACATAATTAATTATAATTATGAGATTAGTTAATTAATTAACATAACAATTATTAACATAATTGATTAACTAATTTCATAATTGTAATCAATAATTATGTTTTCAGCAACCCAATCAAAGTTGACATTGACAGTTGTGACAGTAATGAAATATTTGATAATGATCATTTTTGATTAGCGTTCGAACAACCGGCCCTAAATTATTAAAAATATTGTACAAAATTTATCATATTATTAATAAAATTTATGTCAAAAAGTAAAATTCTGTAGTGTTTCGCAATTATATTCATACAAAATAAATCAAAACTTTACAGATTTAGTAATTAGGTAGGTATACAATATTGATAACTATATCGATTAAACATCAAAACCGGCCATCATGCAAAAGTCATCTGGGATTACTCTCGTTACTGTCGACAATGGCCTGTTGAATTAGTCAATGTCAACAATGCCCGTTGTTAATCGGTCAATGTTGAAATTTAGACCAAAAGATAGGTTATGTTTATTATTTGCTTCATTTCTGTGCTCGTGCTGAAATTACTCGTAGTAAATTTATGTAAGAAGTGTTATGGTAGGGGAGCCCAAGCGGGGATTTTCGCAGTTACTCGAGCGCGTCAGATCATCATATGGGGAGAAACCTGGTACCCTGCAGATGTACTTATACCATATATTGGCTCTTAACACAGGGGAGTTCGTTAAGGGGGCCCGAAAACAAAATCTATCCTTAAAAAACTCACCTTATCTAAAACAGATTAAGATAAGTTAAGTACATGCAAAAGAGTGTATATGTATTTCAAAAATCTGACGATTTAAGCCGGGCGGGCGTAAGGAAATGGGCGAGTCGCAAAGTTTCACAAGAAAAAAGCGAATATTTCGCGAAATGAATGAGAGATCGAAAAACTAAAAAATATGAGCTCAATATTTTTTAAAAATCTATCGAATGATACCAAACACGACTTTCCACGGAGAGGGGTGGGGGGTAAATTTAATATTTTAAATACGAATCCTGCGATATTTTGCGAAATGAACATGAGATCGAAAAACTGTAAAATATACTTATTCAATATTTTTGAAAAATCTATCGAATGGCACCAAACACGACCCCCACGGAGGTGGGGTGGGGGGTTACTTTAACATCTTAAATAGGAGCCCCCATTTTTTATTGCAGATTTGGATTCCTTACGTAAAAATAAGTAACTTTTATTCGAAACATTTTTTCGAAGTATGGATAGATGGCGTTATAATCGGAAAAAACGATTGTTGGAAATGGAAAATTAAATTAAAAATGGCAAGCGCCCACTAAAATGGAAAACTTACTTAACTTTTTTTGGTTTTAGGACCTACTCTTCACAACCCAATAGGTCCCCCATAACGCTCGAGTGACTGCACATTTAGCATACTTTGCTCCCCTACTATTACAAAATGTCATGGTTCACTATCTTGCCAAAATAAAAATGATTAGCCTTCAAAAGCTATCTTATATAAAAAAAAAATAATAGGATACCATACCTAATTTTATTTAATTATCAATATTGGCCATTTGATTTTGGCCAATAGCTAATTTTTTTTTTTCGTTAATGGCTGGGCATTGTCGCTAATAACCAGGGGAAATGGACATTCACGACAATACCCGGTCTTTAACGTCAATGGCCAATTTACATCATTGTCCGTAACATATACAGGGTGTAACAAAAATACAGGTCATAAATTAAATCACATATTCTGGGACCAAAAATAGTTCGAATGAACCTAACTTAACTTAGTACAACATAAACACATAAAGAAAGCTACAAGAAGAAAACACTTAGTAGCACATAAAGAAAGTTACAGCTCTTTGAAGTTACAAAATGAAAATCGATTTTTTCGAATATATCGAAAACTATTAGAGATTCTTTATTGCAAATGGACATGTGGTATTCTTATGGCAGGAACATCCTAAAGAAAAATTATAGTGAAATTTGTGCGCCCAATAAAAAATTTATGGGGATTTTGTTCCCTTAAACTTCCCCAAACTTATGTGTACGTCTCAATTAAATTATTATTGTGGTACCATTAGTTAAATTCAATATTATTAAAACTTTTTTGTCTCTTAGTATTTTTTCGATAAGGCAGTTTTTATCGAGTTGAGGCTTATTTTTCAATATGTTTACATAAACATTTTATGGGGGTTTTGTTCTTTTAAACTCCCCAAATGTTTGTGTACGTTTCAATTAAAATATTACTGCGGTACCATTAGTTAAACACAGTTTTTTTTAAACTTTTTTGCCTCTTTGTATTTTTTCGAAAAGGCAGCTTTTATCGCGATGTGAATTCTTTTTTAATATGGTTCAAAATATCCCTAAATATGTAAATCATAAATAAATGTTCATGTTATTACCAAGTCTCCATAATCGTACTTAACCATATACAAATATGTGGTGGATTCGACAAATATTCAAAATATCTCGATAAACACTGGCTTATCGAAAAAGTACCAAGAGGCAAAAAAGTTTTAAAAACATTGTGTTTAACTAATGGTACTACAATAATAATTTAATTGGAACGTACACAAAAGTTTGGGGGGTTTAAAGGAACAAAACCCCCATAAAATTTTTATGGGGTGTCCAAATTTCACTATAATTTTTTCTTAAGATGCTACTGCCATAAGAATGAAACATGTCCATTTTCAATAAAAAATCGCCAATAGTTTTCGATACATTCGAAAAAATAGATTTTCATTTTGTAACTTCAAAGGGCTGTAACTTTTTTTATGTGCACATTTGTACTATGGTAAGTTAGGTTTAATCGAATTATTTTTGGTCCGAGAATATGAGATTAAATTTATGACCTGTATTTTTGTTACACCCTGTATATTCAGTGATTATTTCGACCAAAAACAATAAATAAATCTGTAGGAAATATCAGGTATGTGGTATTATAGAACTGATATATCCTGCAGATTTATATAAATAATAGATACAGATTTTTTCTGCGAATAATAATTTATTCATTATATTATAATTTTATTCCCGAAATTATGATTGCAGTACATATTTTGGTATCTTCTCGAACAAAAATTCCCGGTTGTATTTCATTATCATAATTCATCCGTATCGTGCCAAATGAATAATGATTTCTAGATACTGAATAATAAATATTATATTAACACGCTTTTGATAATGGGGTTTTTTAACCTAGTAGTACATCGTCGAGTGAGACTGAAGTTGTAAAATAAATTGCGGTTTTAGTTTTTGTTGTTGTTATTAGATGCAGAAATCTTTTTAAAAATAGGTAAGGCTATTTAAAAATTTATTTTAATTGCGTAAGCATGTCTATATATAGAGAACAAAATTTGTATATATTCTATAAACATAAAATCCCTCAAAAACTATTTTAACAACCATTTGGACTTCGTAAGTCGATATTTGAACTTTTCGTGTAACTTTGCGTTGATTGATATACGATTTCACTAAGTTTGAGTCATTTTTGTCAAACTTCCGGTGGTAGAAGATTTGTTTAAAATCGATTCGAAGCTAACCAACAAAAATGGGACAGGATAGTCAACAAAAATAAATTATAATGGAGTCTTATTACCATTTAGCGCAGAAACAGACGAACCACTATTGAATCCACAAAGTAGCTTAAACAGGTGATTTTATAGCGCCAATGATTTTGTAATAAAGCGGCGTCCAGATCTCGCTGGAATCTCAATTGATGTTCATCATCCTCATTATCATCATCATCTAGCCTACTGTATCCAAAGTTGAACATAGGCCTCCCCTAATTTCTTCCAGTTTTGTCGATCTTGGGCTTCCTGCAAGCAATTCCCAGCAATCCTTTTGACGTCGTCTGTCCATCGTGTAGGTGGTCTACCTCTACTTCTTCTGTCTTCTCTTGGTCTCCACACTGTAATTTTTTGGGTCCATCTTCCATCTCTCGGCTACATGGTCCGCCCAATTCCACTTCAGCCATGCTGCTACTCGTTCTATGACAACTGTGACGCCTGTCCTTCTTCTGAATTCTTCGTTTCTGAACCTGTCTCTGAAAGTCAGTCCAAGTAGTGACCATTCCATTCTTCTTTGGGCCACTCTAAGTTTGGTTGCTGTGGCCTGGGTTAATGATAATGTTTCGGCGCCGTAAGTCATGACTGGAAGCACACATTGGTCGAACGTCTTCTCTTTCAAATAATTTGGATAGTTGCTCTTGAAGATGTCTGATAGAGCTCCATATGCGGCTCAGGCTAAGGTGATCCTTCTTTATAATTCGGCAGTTTGATTGTCCCTGGCAATTTAGTATTTATATTTATGGACCAATGCTATTTCGTTGACGTCGACTTTTGGATTTTCGCTTGGTACCACGTTTGCAATGTATTGTGTCTCTCCAAAATTCATGTTAAACCAACTTTCTTACTCAAGGCTGCATCTAACTCAGTAAGCATAGTTCTAATCCAGTGGCGGCTCGTGATTTTTACAATAGGGGAGGCTATACCTAACTGTAAAATATCTAGACAAATTTGCACTAGCAAAAAAATGCGCCAAAAAATGTAATTTAAGGCCCCATTTTTTGACCATTTTTTATTTACATTTCATAATATAATCCTAATTCATAATTTCATGATATCATATCATTTTAAAAATAGTTAGTCTAATTGTAAAAGTTTAATACCAAAGTTTGTGTCGTTTATTTGTTAACAATTCCATCTATTTGTACCTAAATAGATACCTCGCATATCAAAATAAATACAGATTTGAAGTTTTGCAGTCCATACATAATGAAGCTACATTTTTTTTGAGATACTCAACTGAATTTTTTTAATTCTAAACGCGGCCTACTGCGAATTCAAAAACACCATAAATTACCGATATTTTGCTTTGAGTTAGAGATATCGGAAAAAGTTATTTGAGCAAGTTGTTCCAAATATTATTATAACACCACATACCAAATTTCAAAACAAAATTCGCACTTTTAGATTTTTCATTATTTTTAGTCAGGACCCTAAAATTCATTGTCCCGAGACGCACGCAACCACGCAACGGAGCCGAGAAGCTATACTGCCTCCCTTGGTATCTCTCCGCGCAGCGTGTGATGGCACCGTAGATGCCACTGTTAGGAGACCGGGTCTCCTTAAACGCCTGCTGCGCTGCACGGAGCATTAGCAACGGAGACTGTTGGGCTTCTCGGCTCCGTGCTCCGTTCATGCATCTCGGGATAACCCAGGGTCCTGCCTACAATAATATGTAATAAAACTGAGGCGCGATCAGCGTTCTAATGCTAATGCTCCGTACGTATGAATAATTAGTGATAATATGGAATTTACACGTTGTATAATAGTGAGAGTTGCACTTGTTGTTTTCGCGATTCATGATAAACAAAACAGTGTAGAGTGTGTAAAAAATTTATGGGGAGGCTGAGCCTCCCTTGCCTCCTCTGACGAGCCGCCACTGTTCTAATCTATTTTAAGTTGTCTGTTATAAGAACTGTGTCGTCTGCGAATCGTAGATGGGAGAGCCTTTCGCCATCGACATTTATTCCTTTGGCGTCCCACTCCAATTGTTTAAAAGCATGTTCAAGTACTGCCGTAAAGAGTTTGGGAGACAACGTGTCTCCCTGTTTTCCTCTTTTGATTTTAATAGATTTGGTATCTTTGTGTAGTCGGACGGTCATGGTTGCATTATTGTATATGTTCGCTATCAGTTTGGAGTACCTAATCTATACGACTTTCCTCCAACGCTCTCATTATGGTGTTAATTTCTATCGTATCAAGTGCTTTGCGAAAGTGTACCAAAGCCAGGACCATTCTTCGGTTGTATTCGATAGATTTTTCTATAATTCGTTTTATGCAGTGTAGGTGGTCGTTAGTGCTAAAGTTTTTCCTAAAACCTGCCTGTTCTCTAGGTTGGTAAAAATTTAATTTTGTGTTCAGTCTATTTGATATTAATTGATATTAACTGCTTCAAATTATACCTGCAATGCCTACAGGGGTTGGCGGGAGACATCTTTTCGGTGGGTAAAACCACCTTTTGAATGAATTGTACCCGGAATTTCGTGGGAACATGGTACTCAGTAGATTTTATGAAGGTAGAAATTATTTTGCTACCAGAGGCGTAAAATAAAGAGAAAAGTAAATATTATGTAATGAACATTCTATTTTCACTATATATCCTGTGAAATTCAATTTAGCACATGATTTTCTATTTTTTGCTTTCATTGGCCTTTTAAAATAAAAACAGCAGTGCCGTCTTCTGACATAAGTCATTAGTTTGACAAATCTATTTTTATTAACAGCTATTTTAAAATTTGTACGTTCAAACGAGCAGTTACATGATAAAAAACACAAATGGCAATAAAAACTTTCATTTAATTACCTAATGGATTAATAATTATCAAAAATAGAGTTGTATATTTTTATGAAGCACGTAATCACGTATTATCATCAATTTCATATCATCAATCATGACAGTAATTTGCTCCTTGACAAGTTTAAAACATGTACTCACAAATTAACAGTGGTTACTGTGGATCTAAAGAATACAATTAATGCGAATGTCACAATGGTATTCACCAATAATACAGGCCGAGTAATATTTTAACACCTGTGCGCTGTTTGTATTACTGCGATTTTGTCACAAATGACCAATTATCAGTTTTTTGCTGACTTACATTAGTAAACAACATATACTTAAATCTAAGGTCTTACCCTATGGCTTACTCTTTTTTCTATCAAGTAATGCTCTACAACTAACATACAATAACATCACACCACTATGCCCTGATTTTTACACTAAACTGTTAAACATTTACACTAACTCAAATGGTTTTGTCCTTTTGATTTTCTTTTTAGTTCAGTGTTGTCAAGGAGCTGGATTGCCTCGACATTCACATGACTATGCAGTCTGCTCATGACTTGCTGCTGTTCTCTTGATTACAGTTTCCATATCCAGGTCCTGGTGGAGGTTGCTGTTACGGATATACCAAGGAGCATCAACAATGTTCCTCGGTACTTTGTTTTGAAATACCTGAATAATAATTATGTATGTTGTTGATTACTAGTTTTGGTACTGCCCCAGAGTTGGCACTCATATACTCGTACTGGCCACAATACTTGCTTGTAAATAGATAATTTATTGTGAATGGATAATGTTGAATTTCTTCCAATCAGCTAATACAATTTCTTATATCTATATCTTATATCTCATCCCCTCTTTTCTTTTTGACATGAACTTTCCAGCGCAGCCTCGCAACTACGGTGATGTTGCACGCTCCCTTGTGGCATTCCAGTTTTGATCTCCCTTAAATCGGTGTACACGTCTTCTTGCTTTACTCTGAAATACCTATTCGCAATGTATCATTCTAAGATTTCCGAGTACTGTCTAGGCATGAACGTTCTTAGTTTATTCTTTAAACCCTCATGTCAGACTCTATTAAACGTCCGTACTATGTTCAAGAAGATTGTAGAGAATACTTTCTTTTCTTCTAATGTTTTTCTTTCCTTGATGAAATAAGTCAAAATTTAGACTCTCAGAATGAAGATTAACAGTAATAAATATTCTATAACCGTGAATGAATTTGTGAGGCTGGACAATATGTCATTTTTTAATCATTAAGATGTAGTACTACTTTTTGTTTTCACCCATTTTAAAAAATGTGAAAACCTTGAATTATCCATGTGTGTCTGTCCCATAGGCGTGAGAGGCCGTAGCGTAACGGCATAATCACTGGCCTCATACGCCAGTGCACGTGGGTTCGAGTCCTGCCAAAGACGTAAACAATTTTTCATTTCTAAAAAAATGATACGAGCCGTCTCACCGTGCCTCGGAGAGCACGTTAAGCCGTCGGTCCCCCTGGGCTAGTGTACATCGACACTAGTTATTATTATTATTATTGTCTCATAGGCTTTGTAAACACAACTCATCCGTCATTAGACCAGATATAATAACAAATGAGGTGTCGAATTAAGGCTTATAACCCGAGAATGGTATTATAACTCAAGGATGGTATTAAAGGTGAGAAATTTAACTCAGACTTCCGGTTGCGCAGAGTTGCAACTGGAAGTACTGTGTTAAAGTCACCGAAATAGTACAAGCTATATATTACTCGACCCGCCTTAGCAAGAAAATAATAAATATATACTTCCGATTTTTAGTGTTAGTGTTTGATTAGATATAGGTACCCCACCACTGTAGAATGACGAATGACTGAACGTATGGGCGCGAATCTGGTGCATTATTACATCCAGAGTGGGCATAAACGTGTTTTTTAAAATGTTTCTAGCCACTCTTAAGGGGATATGCGCAAAATTTTGGCTCCAATGCTATTTAAATGCATTCATTTTTTGGAATCCTGAGAAAACAAAGAAGTATTTTTGAAAAATTTAAAAGCAGAATGAAAGATTACGCTATTACCGAGGGTAGAGAGTCCGTGAAAACTTACACGGGTGAAAAAGAAGAGAAAATTTAGTGTGATTTTTAATGTCAAATATCTCATTCAAAAGAAACTTTTTGGTTATTCTACGGGACTTTCTACCCACGGTAATAATGTAGTCTTTCCTTCTGAGTTTAAATTTTTCCAAACTATTTATTAGTTTTTTCAGGATTCGAAAAAAATGAACACCATGTCCGTGGTGATATTTTCCAAATCGAACATTCGCTATATTTGTCATATAATGCACTCAGTCGAACAGAATGTGGTGACAAGACAGTGACAAGCAAGGCTTCTATATATTTGACAAGCCTTCAGGAATATTTTGAGTTGTTTATTAAATAACATTGATAGGTAGTGTATTTGATAAATAATAATTGATTTAAAACATAAAATTAATAAAAAGTTATTTATTGTTTATTATTTATGGAAGATCCAAGCAGAGAATACACCGGGATATTCTCAGATCCAAGTATGTTGTTGTTAAAGATGTTCTCAAAATTTATCTAACCGTTCCATAGTAACAATATATTATTAACAAAATAACGTTTTTCCCTTTTTTTCGAGTATTAATTTTTATTGTATAGTATATAAATTATATATTGGATAACTGTTATTTGTATAATTGCAAATTATTAATTCAGTTAATGTGATAATGTTTTTACTAACTTTATATTCAGTGATTGTAATAATTTATATGTACAACAAAAACTAATACTCAATCGAGAAAAGAGGAAATGTGTTAAAGTGATTTTTTAATAATATATTGTTACTATGGAACGCTTACAATTTTGAACATCTTTAACAACAAAATACTTGGATCACAGAATATATCCTGATGTATTCTCTGCTTGGATATTTCACAAATAATACACAATAAATAACTTTTTATTAAGTTCACGTCTTAAATCAATTATTTATCAAATACACTATACAGGGTGTCCCAGACTAATTTAGCCACGCTATATCTCTTAAACGAATAGAGATTTTCGAATGGGACAAAAAGGGGTCTATTCTACTTGTAATACACTTTAATATGACGTAGAAAAAATCATCCCCTAAATATTCATCCCTTAGTTACAACCCTTAACTTTAATTTTTTTAATAGCACCCTATATATTTTTTTATAGTTTTGGATGTGGTCTTCTATCGTCTATTCAACAAATTTTTTGAAAATACAATCGGTTCGTAAATAACCAAGAAAATATCAGTTTAGTTTTGTTAATTATGTGTCCCAGACTAATTTATGTGTATTAAATAGTGTGATGTTACTGTCTTCTAGGTCGTAATTAATTAAAACTCTCTTCTTAGTTCAAATACATTATATTATTTACACTCCACTCCATCAATGACTAACCATAACAATCTGTTTACATATATCAGTAGCGACCTACCTTACATTAAATACTGAGTACAATAATCTTTCTCCACCGAGTTAATGTTTATATACACATTTAAATAATAACAAAACATGACAATTCAATGTTACTTGCGGTTATTGATACAAGAACAGATACTACATGGATTAATGACTTTGAATGAGTTTTAAACATATTTTGTACAGGGTGATATTATAATACCACACCTCCCCGTTTTGTTAAAATTACATATTTTTAAAATGTGATGCTCCTCTTTCCCTTTTACAAAAATGTTTATGGTTACCTAATACTATTTTGAAAAATTAAATTTCCTAACTATGCTAACTAACTGTAACATTACATTTCAGATCAATCAATTTTTCCCTAAACATGTATATTCTTTTTCCTATTTTACACAAAAGTTCATATTTTCCCTATACTAAACTGGTATTTTATAACCTATTACTAGTTCACGTACTTTCACGTCGTGTCTTTTCGTCCTTTTTCCCGTTCACTAATTCACTTCATCAAAACAGTGTCCACAGTGAATGAAATTGATCCTAACTTTTAAATAGTCTTTTAGTGCCTATAAGCCGTAACTAATCTAATTGTAATAAAATCTCGACTTTAATACTTCCTAAGCTAAGCTAAATATTACCTAAACTTCTATTAAATGGTATATAAAAAAAGAATTTAACGTTACTTTACTATTTCATCTTATTATTTCAGTCTTATTTTGATTTATTTATATACGCCTTACTAACTTTAAAATATTGTACCTATAATAAAAATGTAATCTCTCTAAAACTTTTAATATGTGTCTCTAAAAAACTTCTAATAACTCTCTTGTACCTATAATAAAGATTTAATCTCTCTAAGAACTTCACTTTTTGTGTCCCTTTACTTACTATCTACTAACACTATTGTAAGATATTGTCTATCCTTAATTCAAACACTTCCATTTTCCGCGAAAATTTAACCTGAATTCATTATATACATTTAAAAATAAGTTATTTATAATTTACATTACTTTAGAGCAAAAAAATTTACAGCTTTAATTCTTAGACATATTTCAATGATTAGCTACTTATTTGCTTAATATCTTCTTAATTTTGCTTCTTTTCTTGCAATTTTTATGTGTCTTCTTTCATTTTTCCCACATATTTTAATAAAATTCTCTTTTTTCCTTTCTTTTCTTCTTGTCTGGTACTACAACTCATATAATTCATTTTTCTTCATATAATAGCACTTCTACAGTGTACATAATTCATCTTCATATACATATTTCATATAACAATCATATATCATTTATCTCATATATCATTTCATATAACATCATAATCATCACTTCTTCACTAGCTCCGATACCTTCGTTTTACCTTAATAAAAGAGGTTTCACTCGGATGTCTTAGTTCTCCGCCAATATTAACCCGAATTTTCGCCCTGATCTGTACGCACCATTTAGGTGGTATAGTTAACTCAAAACACGAAATAGGTATTTTATGCGGTTCAAATTCTTCTAAAAATATCACAACCTCAATCCCTTGCTTTGAGGCCGTTGTTTATTCACGAATAATCATGAATAAAATAGGTACCCTTCAAAACACAGAGTGGGTCTTTAATAAGCGTTCAAGCTTCTATAAATCACTTAGTACCTTCCCAATTTGACAAGAGCAGTGGGTTTCTTATTGTCTCAAGTTGTCTCATAATATTTAGCTAATACTATTGTTAGTTCTTCTTCTTATCTATATAGTTCTTCTCCAAATTCCTTATCTCGACGCATCAGGTCGGTTCGTTAAAAATAAATCTCTTGCTTATAGCAATGTTTATCTTAAGCTCTTATATCAACGTATGTCATCACTAATCATTATTCATTAAAAAAATATCATTTATCACTCAAAAAAATATTAATTCAGGTTCATATCATACAAAATTTAACACAAAATCGATAAAAGTGTATCTAAAAGATCAATAAATATCAATAATAAAAACAACTGGCTAATAAAAATTCAATAGTAGTATACATATTCGAAAAAAAATTCAATAAAAATTCAAAAATAGCATATGCAAAAGTTAGATAAAAATATTCAAAATAAGTTTATATCTCAAAATTCGATAGAAATTTTTGAAAAAAAATTCGATATTCCATAAAATATTCAAAAATAACCGTACTAAAAATCGAAATCGGATAGATTTTTCAAATAAATTCAATAAAAATTCAAAATTCAATAAAAATTCAGTTATAGCATATATAATAAACTTTGATAAAAATATTCAATTCAAAAATCACTTCATATTTCAAAATTTATAGATATTCTTAAAAAAAAATCGATACTTCATAAATTATTCAAAAATCAGCAAAGATAAATATTCAATGTTCAATAATAATATAAAACGAGGGAAGCATTTTTAATAAAGATAGACATTCTTACTTACATTTTATCACTTGTGTCTTTTTTTCACTGGGTTCTCTGCATTCTTCCTGTCCTGGTCTGGTCCATTTTCCGCCGTCGGTGTTTCCAATTTGTTACTGCCATCTCTGCTCCTTTCAGAAGACCTCCTCTAATTTGCAGGATCAGCCATGTATTAAATAGTGTGATGTTACTGTCTTCTAGGCCGTAATTAATTAAAACTCTCTTCTTAGTTCAAATACATTATATTATTTACACTCCACTCCATCAATGACTAACCATAACAATCTGTTTACATATATCAGTAGCGACCTACCTTACATTAAATACTGAGTACAATAATCTTTCTCCACCGAGTTAATGTTTATATACACATTTAAATAATAACAAAACATGACAATTCAATGTTACTTGCGGTTATTGATACAAGAACAGATACTACATGGATTAATGACTTTGAATGAGTTTTAAACATATTTTGTACAGGGTGATATTATAATACCACAAAGGCTATATTTCATAAACAAATAGAGATTATCGAATGGGACAAAAATCTATTACATACATAATTGTAATACACTTTAATATGGCGTAGAAAAAAATTATCCTCTAAATATTCATCCCTTAGTTACAACCCCTAATTTTATTTTTTCTTAAATAGCACCCTGTAAGTTAGGGATGAATTTTTTCTACGCCATATGAAAGTGCATTACAAATGGAATAGATCAGTTTTTGTCCCATTCGAAAATCTCTATTCGTTTAAGAAATATAGCCTGGATAAATTAGTCTGGGACACACAATTAACAAAAATAAACTGATAGTTTCTTGGTTATTTACGAACCGATTTTATTTTCAAAAAATGTGTTGAATAGACGATAAAAGACCACATACAAAACCATAAAAAAATATACAGGGTGCTATTAAAAAAATTAAAGTTAGGGGTTGTAACTAAGGGATGAATATTTAGGGGATGATTTTTTTGTACGCCACATTAAAGTGTATTACAAGTAGAATATGTCACTTTTTGTCCCATTCGAAAATCTCTATTCGTTTAAGAGATATAGCGTGGCTAAATTAGTCTGGGACACCCTGTATATCATATCAATATTATTTAATCAACCACTCAAAATATTCCCGATGCCATGTCAAATATTTAAAATTGTCACTGATTGTCACTGTCTGACTGACAATATGCTGACAATATTCTATTCGACTGAGTGCGTTGTATGACATAGATAGATTTGGAAAATATTACCACGGACATTGTGTTCATTTTTTTCGAATCCTGAAAAAACCAATAAATATTTTTGAAAAATTTAAACGCAGAATGAAAGACTAAATTATTACCGAGGGCCGAAAGTCCCTTAGAATAAATAAAAAGTTTATTTTGAATGAGTTATTTGAAATTAAAAATCACACTAAATTTTCTCTTAGTTTTTCACCCCTGTAACTTATTAAAATAAACATTACAGAAGTTTTCAGGGACTTTCGGCCCTCGATAAGAACGTAATCTTTCATTCCGCGTTAAAATTTTTCAAAAATACTTATTAATTTTCTTAGGATTCGAAAAAAATGAATCCCCATTTGAATAGCATTGCAGCCGAAAATGCGTACCCATCCCCTTAAAGTAATTTATACTTCTTTCTCTTCTTCTCGTGTCTACTGTTCTTTGCGTGTATGGATATTACTTGACAGCTATTCTCGGTTGATACGATTGTGACTAATAGTCCAGGGTAATAAGGTTTTTTCCATGACACTCGAGCAGCCAGGGTACTGAAGCGTTTTTTCGACAGGTAATACCTATAAGAGCAAATTGTAACTATTTCCTGCATAGGATCTGGCGGCCATTTTTATTTATCAACAATTAAGTGTCAAAAATGGCATTTCCCCTTTTTTTTCAAATCAATGGAAAACAGTGAAACTTATGGTTTTTTTAGTATAAATATCTTTGAGATTATGGAAAAAGATTTAAAATTACGATTTACAAAGTTTGATATACTCATTTATTGTTAATATAATGGCGAAAAAAGGTCGGAATTGCAAAAAAAAATAATTTCGCAATATCTATTGTAAAAATTAGTGTACAGCTTTGAAATTTTTGTTATATAAGGGTTCTTTGGTGCTTAATATTATGTGATAAAAATTTCAAAGCGATTCATTCAATTGTTTAAATTTTATTCAAATTGTTTATCCCAGAGAGCATTTTTTTGCAATAACATAAGTCAGAAAAAAATGACGTTAGAACCATTCCACAGAAGTCAAATGAAAGAGCATGAGCTATATTTTCAACTTGTTTTAAAAAAATTGAATAAAAAATGCATTTATTAGTAATAAATAATTATGCAAAAGTATCGTAAATCTTTCCTTATAAACTTTTTATTTTGTTATATAAGAAATTATATATATTTATTACAATTTTTTATCAATTATGATATAAATAACATTACTTGGTAGTTGTGCACTTAAAACAGGTTAAAAAAGTTAATTTTTTTGGAAAAAGTTATTCAAAAAGTTTATAAGGAAAGATTTACGATACTTTTGCATAATTATTTATTACTAATAATTGCATTTTTTATTTACTTTTTTTAAACCAAGTTGAAAATATAGCTCATGCTCTTCCATTTGACACGTGTGGAATGGTTCTAACGTCATTTTTTTCTGACTTATGTTATTGCAAAAAAAATGCTCTCTGAGATAAACAATTCGAATAAAATTTAAACAATTGAATAAATCGCTTTGAAATTTTTATCACATATTAAGCACCAAAAAACCCTCATTTGACAAAAATTTCAAACTTGTACACTAATTTTTACAGCAGTTATTGCGAAAATAATCTTTTTTGCAATTCCGACCTTTGTTCGCAATTATATTAACAATAAATGCGTATATCAAGCTTTGTAATATGTCATTTTAAAGCTTTTTCCATAATCTCAAAGATATTTGTACTAAAGAAATCATAAGTTTTACTGTTTTCCATTGATTTGAAAAAAAAAAAGGAAAAAATGCCATTTTTTGACAGTTAATTGCTTATAAATAAAAATGGCCGCCAGATCCTACGCAGGAAATAGTTACAATTTGTTCCTATAGGTATTACTTGTCGAAAAAACGCTTCAGTACCCTGGGCCCAGAGCACGCAAAATAGAATTCTATTTTGCTGACGTCACAAAATAGAATTTCATAATGGGAGAATCGACGGTTGCCAGGCAACATGACGTCACTAAAATAGAATTCTATTTTGCGTGCTCCCACTGCTGGCTGCTGAAGTGTCACGAACAGGGTATATTTTTGTCTTATTACCCTGGCCTATAATTTCTTATTGGTTACAGAGTTTAGTTCGACAGCAATCACTCATAATAAGCGAGTACATGTTTGTTACTTGTCAAGAAGTAAATAACTGTAATGATTAATGCTATAAGATCCTTTTGTATCCTGTGAGATTCTGAAAATCGCGTCGCATACTTTATCAATTTACTGATTACGTAAAATATAGAGCTCCATCTTTGATAATTAATCTATGGAGTTATTACATAAAGGTAATTTCTGTTTTAAAGGAAAGGTTAATGAAAGTGAATGTCGGAAGCTCATTTTCAAAATTGGCTTTTACAGGATATACAGTGTATCATAATATTGTTCTGAAGCTCTTTTCTTGTGGCATCTTATGCGATTTCCTATTTTAACTGGGAATAAGCCACAATTTTAATTTGAAATTATAAGTTTATTTTTGACGTTTCGATTTCCGCTTAAGAAATCGTTATAAAATGCAAAACATTAATAAATGAAACAAATTTTATTTTTGTTGCTTTGTAAATAATTATTCTAATAATTTAATTTTATCTGACGAATATTCTTAGGTTAAAGTTGATTTCATGTAGTCGAATGAACTACCTTCCAATAAAGACGTCCTAGGAATGCAACACATAAATATTGGCAATATCATTATAAAGTCATCTACATTAAAATGTATAATATATGTCTGAATTATCAATATTAATGAGCCATACAAAATTAAATTAGAATAATTTTTTACAAAGCAACAAAAACAAAATTTGGTTAATTTATTAATGTTTTTTTATTGTGATAACGTTTTGAAACATGGAAATCGAAACGCCCAAAAATAAACTTAATTTCAAATTAAAACTAAAACAGTAAATTACAGTGTATCATGTATTTATAGTATACAACTGGTTCAAATATTATAAAAATGGTTCAAATAAAAGTTACATTGCTTTGCGAGTCTCTAAATTAAAATACATAAATAATTTACCCTTGCGAGAAACCCTTCTTTTTGTAGTAATTTATAAATACAAGAATAAAAAACCGCTAAACGCCTTAAAAATGAGTGGCGCATACAATATTCCAGCTACAAAAGAGCTGATATGAATATTACGTGGCGCGAAAATGTATTTTCATTTTGATGTAAAACAAAATTCTAGTTTTATTTTAAAAGATTTTTCCATAATATTTGCTAAATTTGAAGTAAACGCGCCACAAAAGGTAACTTTGATACAGTTTGAATTTTGAAACTCTTTTGTGGCGCGTTTACTTCAAATTTAGCAAATATTATGGAAAAATCTTTTAAAATAAAACTAGAATTTTGTTTTACATCAAAATGAAAATACATTTTCGCGCCACGTAATATTCATATCAGTTTTTTTTGTAGCTGGAATA
This sequence comes from Diabrotica virgifera virgifera, assembly GCF_917563875.1. Classification (NCBI taxonomy): domain Eukaryota; kingdom Metazoa; phylum Arthropoda; class Insecta; order Coleoptera; family Chrysomelidae; genus Diabrotica; species Diabrotica virgifera. Next base: position 238,825,329 of record NC_065447.1, read on the forward strand.
TTGTATGCGCCACTCATTTTTAAGGCGTTTAGCGGTTTTTTATTCTTGTATCAGGAGTTTTTCAAAGTTACATATTTATAAATTAAATGTATGAAGTTGAATGCAATGTTCCTCTATTTCTCGTTAAGCTTTATAAATGGTCACCTTTGTTGCATTATCTCTCAAATGATCTAGTGTCCATCGAATGTACACTAGATTTTTTTCTATTCGAAATGATTGAAAAAAAATATTGCCCGTTGCCAGATCAAATTTAGCGTCGTAATCACTACAACTACATAAACCATTTCGGGAATAATCGTTAATTGGATTATACTTTTGTAGCTTAATAACTTCTAAAAGGCTTAACCGATTTTGATCAGTAAACATGAGTTTGAAGCGTATTTACCAGTAGTATCTGATGGATCTAAGGTCAAGTATGATAACTGAAGCTATTACAGGGATTATTGAGCTTGAGAAACCGTTTTTCCCGTAGGAAATAGATTTGATCATACTTATAAAGCCTATAACTTAAAAATTCGAATTTTCCCGGATATGACGTATACACCGTTAGATTCGTCTAGAGTCCTTCTACAAACGCTCAGTTATTGGCGCAATTCGTAGGTTGAAATTTTGAGTATTTGTCGAAAAACTAAAATTTTCAAAGTATAGTTTTTCAGTTTTTCGGCTATACTGAGCCGTGTGTATGTCTGATCCTGACGGCTTAGACACCATTTGAAAGCTTAACTCAACACTATTGATATGGTGTATTTGCGGTTCTCCTGTCTCTTCTTGATCAGAAGGTATATACCCCCAAAAAATATTCCGCTTTGTACCTATCTTAAGTCCTCTAGCTGGCTTATGGGTGGTCAAAAGTCACAAACTACACCGGTTCTGAATCGGCCCTGACCCCCTCTTCAAACACAGAAAAAAAAATTCAAATCGGTTTAACTTTTAAACACACATACATACATATCCACAAACATTTTCCCTTTTTTAAATAAAAATTGAGTCATACTTCTGAGCTCGGTAACTTTTGAATGGTATAACCGATTTACAAAATTAGACATACGTTGGAAAGGTAATGATCAGTACTATTAGAAGCCGTAAAGGTCGGACTTAAATTTTTAAAGTTTTTGGGAGTTTTGGGGACGAGAACGAGAAACAGACCCTAAATAGGAAGTGCCGTAAAATCCACACCCTTGGACCAAAATGGATGGTTGACATATGAATGGGTGAGTCTTTTCCTGAACTTGGGACTTGGCTCATCTTTCAAATCAGTCAGATTTAAAAAATCGAAAATTTCGTGTATATATAGTGTCGCGTGTAGGGGGGTGTTGGTGTGCGCCACTGGCGAGAACTGCCGTTCTCTGGTAATTACAAATAATTACATGCAATAAAACTACTTGAAATTATGAAAAATTATGAAAAAGGAAAAGGCAGTTTTTGTTTTTATTTGATTCAGAGTTGACCACCATCTCCAGATAGCTATTTCTACATCTCATGAGTTCTTCGTGGAGCTATGCAATCACATCCATAAACCAAATATCAACAGCCTGCCTATTTAAGAGAAATCACCGCAATGCAATAATTCCACCTTTAAGACGCAAAACAGCGACGTCTCGTAAAACGAGGAAGACACAAAGTTTACTACAATCTATCTTGGCTGAAAATATACGTACGTGGTTCAACACAACAACCACAAATCTTTTCAGAGAAGCAGTGTGCAAAATACATATTGCCGTGATGGTCACCAACATCCGAAACCGATAGGCACTACAAGAAGACGTAGAAGATTTTTGGTTCACTGTGTATAAAATACTCAATGAAAAACACACGTACCATAGTATAGAACCCGTATTAACTTTGCATTTGATATACACTACGAGTATTAGTAAAAATGCTTGACTCATTATAGGTCTGGATCCCGCGTATGAAATAAAAGTTGATTAATAGCAAGCTGAAAATTTGTTAATAGCTTAAGGGTGTCTAGTCGGATAAACTTTGATATATGGGAACACTGGAACAGGGGCAGTTTTAATTGTGGAACAGGTTAAAAATTTGGAACGGTCAGACCACGAAAACGGCACATTTATTTTGTCCGACAGAATAGACTTAAACTCTCCGAACAGAGATTAAACTCTCATGCAAAAAACAGACTGCTATTTATCACCTGTCATAATTCCTGTCATTTGACATATTCTACATGTTCCACTCATTAAAACGCCCACTTTGTCATAAGTGGCAGTCTGATTTTTGCATGAGAGTTTAATATCTGTTCGGAGATTTTAAGTCTGTTCTGTCGGACAAAATACATGTGCCGTTTTCGTGGTCTGACCGTTCCAAATTTTTTAACCTGTTCCACAATTAAAACGTCCCCTGTTATAGTGTTCCCATATATCAAAGTTTGTCCGACTAGACACCCTTAAGCTATTAACAAATTTTCAACTTGCTATTAATCAACTTTTTTTTCATACGCAGGATTCAGACCTAGTATCAAATAGCGTAAATATAAAATTTTTACAACTATCCTCGTATGAACTGGCACCTGCAATGTGTATGTGTAATACAATTTTATTTAGACATTGAAAATTATGATCTCTAAACAATCCATAACACCGCTTTTTTATGTGTTTATGTTATTATTATACAACATGCTGTAATACAGACACAATAACTGCCTGGTCGATATTTAATTTTGTTGATGGCAAAATGGTCGATGATATAAACAAATTAGATATAAAAGTAATAATTTATTAAATATATAACGACTTAATAGTATTTCTTATGTTAGAATTTAATTTCAAGAGTATGGACAATTTTGGAAACAGTTCAGTGGTGAACAGTTCTGATTTAAAATATTTGTGTGAATGTGGCAGAAGTATATAAACTTATGTGCATAGAAATCGGCCCACTTAAAAATTTGGTCATTTTTGATGTCTCATATTTCCTAAACCTGTTGGCTGCTTCAAGTGATTTTTTGAACATGTTATAGCCTGATTCTTTAAAAATACCACTGGAATAATATTATTGCTAGACAGGTAAATTTTCATTGTATACCGGGTGTACCAATCAAACTGTGTTTTTTTCTCAAAATTCGCATCACCCTGTGGAATATTCTAGAATTTAAAAAATTCTGAAATTAAAACCCAACTATAGCCTTAGGTTTTCTTAACATTATGTTTTTTTATTCATTCGTTTATGTTGGGTAATAAAAAAGTTAGGTACTTTAACAACTAGACATGTTCTTCATCCATACATGTGTTTTTAAATAAGTGCGACAAACTTAAAGGGGTAATTCTGCATGAAAAAATAATGCCAGTTGGCTTTATAAACGTATGTCCGCAAATGTTTTGTTTCCGAGATACGGGATGTTGAATTTTTTCTTACAAACTGACGATTTATTTATTGCTTTAAAACCAGTTGAGATATGCAATTGAAATTTGGTAGGTTTTAAGAGATAGTTATTGCGGATTTTTTTATATAAAATTAAAAATTTTATATTCACCATTAGCGTGCATACGGCTAATATGATCGGTCATATTACACGTATGCGCCCTAATAGTGAATATTAAATTCTTAATTGTATGTCAAAAATTGTGCAATAACTACGTCTTAAAACCCACCAAATTTCAATTGCATATCTCAACCGGTTTTAAAGCAATAAAATAAATCGTCAGTTTGTAAGAAAAAATTCAACATCCCGTATCTGGGAAACGAAACATTTGCGGACATACGTTTATAAAGCCAACTGTCATTATTTTTTCATGCAGAATTATCCCTTAAAGCCGATGCCGCACTACAGGAAGTTTGGTAGGATGGTAGATGGTAGATACCTGCATGGCGACCATCCAGCTATTTATACCACGAATAACAAAACAACGGTAGCCGCAGTGGCCTCCCACTACCATCTAACCATCCGGTAGTTCGCCAGGCGTCTATCCACCCAAATAAGTCGTGTTTGATATTCCATCCGGGTAGCCTGGCTTCCTGGCTATGGAGGTAAGCGTAATAAGTGCTGTGTATAAAAGAAGGGCAATTTGGGGCCCAGCAGACCCACTATTTGACGAAACATGGCTTAAAATATCTGTTTTATTTATTCTTTGCAGTTGCATTAACAAAAATCCAATATTCAAGTGAGGTGAATTTAAAAAACAATTTGTACCTTTAAGTTGGTTTTTCTTACTTTCTGAAAAGTGTAGTTAGTGAGTTTTACCTCTAATAGGACGATAAATATGCTAAAAAACAAACCAAATGTAACGTAACAAATGAGACAAACGATTTCTCAGCAGTCAGTTGGATACTGACTTCTGACTTCTTTTCACTCTTTCACTGCGTCCAGGATGCAGCATCCCTCCACCATCCACCTTTAAAATCCACCCTCCAAGCGACCATCTAGCATCCTGCAGTGCGGCATCGGCTTTTAAAATTTGTCGCACTCATTTAGAAACACCGTGTATTGATGAAGAACATGTGTAGTTGTTAAAGTACCTAACTTTTTTTATTATCTAACATAAACGAATGAATAAAAAAAACAGAATGTTAAGAAAATCTGAGGCTATAGTTGGGTTTTAATTTCAGTATTTTATAAATGCTAGAATATTCCACAGGGTGATGCGAACTTTGAAAAAAAACACAGTTTGATTGGTACACCCGGTATATAATGAAAATTTACCTGTTTAGCAACAATATTATTACAGTGGTATTGTTAAAGAATCAGGCTATAACATGTTCAAAAAATCACTTACATCGGCCAACAGGTTTAGGAAATATGAGACATCAAAAATGACCAAATTTTTAGTTGGCCGATTTCTATGCACGTAAGTTTATAAGGAGTGTAGAAGCCAAGGGATTAAAGTGCATTTTTGGTACTTTTGAGAAAATGAAATTTGAAATTTAACACCTTTCATAAATTCTACCACTTGTTTTTCAAAATAGTTAGTGATTGGCTGGTTTTTTATGCCCATTGTCTTCCAATTAAATACTTGGACTGTACTTGTATCTTTATTCTTTTAAATACAATGTAATTAACGAAACACCGAATTTTTGTAAAAAAAGTGAACAATTGGCATATAAAATGTAAAAGCAGGAAACACACCAGAAAGAAACTTAACTAGTCACCATCGCTTTCAAAGCAGTTATCTGGTTCGTCGGGTTCTTCCTGAATATTATCCTGAGTACCTTGACCTGGGATTTGTTGTCGTTCCCGTTAGCCGTGTGAAGTTGGCACCTCTAAATACGATTTTTTTAAATTTATTTTTATTTTTTAATTGTCCATCAAATGTCCACTCTTGTCCAGCAAAAAATTTTTTTTGTCCACCTTTTGTTTACGAGATACTAAAAAAACGTGAAATAAGGCTTGACCCCGAAGTCAAAAAAAGTCGTAAAAACTGATACGTTTGATTGTCCAACTTTTGTCCACACTTGTCCAGGCATTTTTTTTAATTGTCCACCTTTTATTTATTTAAATTAGCAATAATTATCGTTTGTTAGTAAAAATGCAAAAAATGAGAATTTTTGGAAATTTTCTTTCACGTTTGATTGTCCATCGAATGTCCCTCCTTGTACAGCATAATTTTTTTGTCCACCTTTTATTTACTAGATACTAAAAAAACGTGAAATAAGGCCCAACACCCCGAATTCAAAAAAACGTCGTAAAAACTGATACGTTTGATTGTCCAACTGTTGTCCACACTTGTCCAGGCATTTTTTTTAATTGTCCACCTTTTGTTTATTTAAATTAGCAATAATTATTTATTGTTAGTAAAATGCCAAAAAATGAGAATTTTTGGAAATTTTTTTTCACGTTTGTCCGTCGAATGTCCACCCCTGTCCAACAAAAAGTTTTTTTGTCCACCTTTTTTGAAAAAAATAGTTGAAACAATTTTTTGGACAGGGAAGAAGTACAAGTTTCTGAATTCGAGAAAAAGTTGTCAGGACTAACAGCATTTTTATTGTCCAATAGTTATCCATTCGTGTTCAGACATTTTCATTACTTGTGAAACATTGGTTTTTTCTCAGCAATATTTTTTCCGAATTCCAAAATGCGAATTCCAAAAAATGATATTTTTATTCAACGCCGTGTAGGAAAGGTTACTTTTCCACACGCTCGAGGGATTTGTTATACAAATAGCTATTTATCCGTGGTGCAAAATGTACTACCATTGATTTTGTTTGACTAAGTTACGACCAAGATAATTAGTCTCTTGTAAATATTACTGAATTTGGCATAATAGTTGATGAGAATATACGTCTTATTACCGTTGGGGCAAGCTTCTCGGATACGACTATTTCTTTGAACGACTATTTCCAAAGTCGAATTGCTGCGCTTTTTGTTAATCTCAAAATATTGTTGAATCCATATTTTTCATAAACGGTGAACAAAAAAAACTTCCTGCTGGACAAGAGTGGATATTCGATAGACAATCAAGCGTGAAACACAAATTTTTCAAAAATTTGCATTTTTTGAAGATTTTGATAACAAATTAAAATTATTGATATAAAATGTAAAAGAAATAGTCTAAGAGCTAGTGAACCCTCCGACTAACGGTCGTCCTGTAAGGCTAAAAATTTGTCTAGTGATAATTCATAGTGCACCAAGGCTAAAAACCATGACCTGGCAGGCCTCAGCGGTGCACGTGTATCTACCAGGTGAATCGAAAAGTGCAAATTTAGGGGGTAAAATAAACTTTCTCCTGTAAGTTTTAAATTTAAGTATGTGTTTGAGTAAGTCATTTAGAAGAAATGTGTACAATGACAGGTGATTCTGAAGAGCATTAGACCTTGCCAGGCGAGGGGAAAGATTAGGTGTTTTTCCTAAAATTATTCTTTTTGCATCGAAAAATTTTTTTTAGGTTTTTTGAATCATTCCAAACAGAAAAGGTCCTTAGTGATTTTTCTCTTAAGTTAATATATATATATATATATATATATATATATATATATATATATATATATATATAGTATGTGTGACACACATATATATAGTATGGGTTACACACAACCCCTACTCTCATTTAAAAAAATCATCAATTACGTCATCACGCTCAGATGGATGACGTCACTAGTATTATATATATATGCCAAGAAGTCCTAATTTAAAAATAAAAATCGACCTGTCTGAGGATTGCTCTTGAAATTGGCCCATTCTCGAGATAATGAATTTATGCCAACTCAAATGTCCTCACTTATACTACAGTGTCGCGTCCGCTTGATTAGCAATTAAAAAACAAAGGGGTTTCATCAATCAATGTTTAAAGAATATCTACCTACCTTGGCAACTTTGAAATTTTTAGATAAATATCCGATTTAGGGTTAAAAATGGTCGATTTCGTAATTTTCAAAATTTTCAATCGCTTATATAACAAAAACTATTAACTTAAGAGAAAAATCACTAAAGACCTTTTCTGTTTGGAATGATTCAAAAAACTTCAAAAAAAATTTGTTCGATGCAAAAGAATAAATTTAGGAAAAACCCCTAATCTTTCCCCTCGCCTGGCAAGGTCTTATGCTCTTCAGAATCGCCTGTCATTGTACACATTTCTTTTAAATGATTTACTCAGACACATACTTAAATTTAAACCTTACAGGAGAAAGTTTATTTTACCCCCTAAATTTGCACTTTTCGATTCACCTGGTAGATACACGTGCACCGCTGAGGCTTGCCAGGTCATGGTTTTTAGCCTTGATGTGCTATGAATTATCACTAGAAAAAGTTCTAGCCTTACAGGACGACCGTTAGTCGAAGGGTTCACTAGCTCTTAGACTAAAAGATGGACAGGTAAAAAAAAAATGCTTGGACACGTGTGGAAAAATGTTGGACAATTAAACGTATCGGTTTTCACGACTTTTTTTTTTTTCAATTCGGAGTGCGGGGCCTTATTTCTTGTTTTTTTTTTAATCTCTTGAACAAAAGGTAGACAGAAAAAACTTTTAGCTAAACAAGGATGGAAATTCGATTAACAATCAAATATGAAAAAAAATTTCAAAAATAGTATATTGCATAACTAGGACTTATTTTATTTACGAGTGTGAAGTTTGTACACAGAGGCGAAGCCGAGATTTACAATCATACGAGTAAATATTAGATTTGTTTTTTTTTCTTGACATTTTTATTAAAAAACTACAACTATTCCTATAATGAAGAAAAAGTGGAAAAGTAAAAAAAAATGCCTGAACACGTGTGGACAACTATTGGACAATCGAAACCTGTCAGTTTTGACGACTTTATCTCGAATTCGGAAAACTGTACTTTTTCCCGGTCCGAAAAATTATTTTAAACTATATTTTTCAAAAAAGGAGGACAAAAAACTTTTTGCTGGACAAGGGTGGACATTCGACGGACAATCAAACGTGAAAAAAATTTCAAAAAATTCTCATTTTTTGGCATTTTTACTGACAAACAATAATTATTGCTAATTTAAATAAACAAAAGGTGGACAATTAAAAAATTGCCTGGACAAGTGTGGACAACAGTTGGACAATCAAACGTATCAGTTTTTACGACGTTTTTTTGACTTCGGGGTGTTGGGCCTTTTTCACGTTTTTTTAGTATCTCGTAAACAAAAGGTGGACAAAAAAAATTTTTGCTTGACAAGGGTGGACATTCGATGGACAATCAAACGGGAAAAAAATTTCCAAAAATTCTCATTTTTGGCATTTTTACTAACAAACGATAATTATTGCTAATTTAAATAAATAAAAGGTGGACAATTAAAAAAAATGCCTGGACAAGTGTGGGCAACAGTTGGACAATCAAACGTATCAGTTTTTACGACGTTTTTTTGACTTCGGGGTGTTGGGCCTTATTTCACGTTTTTTTAGTATCTCGTAAACAAAAGGTGGACAAAAAAAAATTTTTGCTGGACAAGAGTGGACATTTGATTGACAATTAAAAAATAAAAAAAATTTTGCAAAAATCGTATTTAGAGGTGCCAACTTCACACGGCTGTTCCCGTTCCCGTTGTTGGTAAGGCAAATTTCTGTGGAAGTTGTGATGGATGGGAGGCACAAACTACACTTATTCGATAAGATTACCATATGTTGCCTGTTTTTATAATGGCTTTCTGGTTTCACATGGTAGATTATTTTGTAATATTTGAGGTTTTCCCCGACGATTCGGTTTCATGCTCAAATTTTCGAACAGAGATTCAGTTCCTACACTGTTCTTGAAAAACATATCAGCATGATCTTTATATATTATATTATTAATCAACATAAGATTTTTGTTATTTATGTTTGTTTACTCTTAATAATGGTTATGAACAAGTTTGCTTGGTTGTACAATAATTTCCAGCCACCAGCCACGTCTAAAATGTAACTAACTTCGCAAAAATATAATTACTAAAATTACTAGATAGGTATAGACAATAGATTTAGTTTAGAATTACTAGTTAATTACTAACAAGTATTAACGAGTTAATTGCCAAACGATATAACTAACACTTGTTTGGAGGCCAAGGGATATAAGCGTACTCATATCCAATGACTGCCAAATGATAAACAAACTATTTTCATGATATAAGTGAAATATCCATAGATGTCACTACTGGTTTTTAAATTCACTTGTATCCTTTGTCCACAACATTAAAATTGGTATAGACTATCTATTACTGTAATTATCTCCAACTTGACACCAAAATTGCACTTATACGCCTCATATATATTTTTTTTGTTTCAACCTTGTTACTTTCTACAGTTCTATGAGTACATATGCAGAGTAAGTACAAATAACCCACCTTACATAATATAAAGCTCAACAGGCTTTAAAGGCCTATGTCTTGGAATGTTTCCACTGTTTTTCTGCATTTTCCTCTGTCCATGGCCGCAGATTTCTAATTTGTTCTTCCGATTGTTTCTTGTTTTAAGGTTTTCCTTTCACGTTTCTAGTCACTTTTTCCGTGGTCGTCCTCTTCTCTTCTTTCCTTCCCCTCTCAGCAGCGAGTCCTTTGCCCAACTTCCGTCAGCCATTCTCGCAAGATCACCTAACCATCTAAGTCTTTTTGTCCTGACGATCTGGTTAATTTCTAGTGTTTCTAGTATAACTGTCTGATTTATGCATTTGTTCATCACCTCCAAACGTCTCCATCATCTTTTACTCCCCCGAATATCTTCCTTATAACACTCCACTGCCAGATGTTCAGCCAGTGACGAAGCTGAAGATTGCGGGCCCCCCGGGACAATTTTTGTGGGCCCCCGTAATATAAGCATAACGACAACTAATAACAGTATAATTACTAAAATATGTGTAAATAACAGTGTTTGCCCTTTCTTTAATAAGTCTTCATTCGTTTATGAAAAGACATGAAAACCTATTATACATGTATCTTAATCCGACAAACCTATTAGTAAGTTGTTGCAATATTATATCTAACTTTACATTGAAAACATTAACTACAAAACTTTTTTTGCTAAAAGTTATTTTTTCGTCGCAGCTGAGCTCATCGTAAATTTTTGTTTATACATTTTATCCGTTTATTTTTAAATTCCGGTGTAATACCCCACTATTCTGCTATTTCTGCTGCTTTTGCTAAAGTTTCGGAAACCGAATTTCTCACGTCTAGAAGATTGTCACGAATTTTTTCAAAAAGTTAAAGGGCGACCGTTAACTCTGCCGTTTCAGATTGCAAAAGTGTTGATGTTAGATTAATTTAAGTATTTTAGATTGAATAGTAATGTTAACGACAAATTCAATGCTCTAATAATGCACTAACTTATAATTTTTCATCGTTTTTTAGATAGTAATGAAATTTTCGTTAAAGATTTCATTACTTGTCGGAAACCTCGACGCAAAGCCATAACAGCATATGTATATGTCTGGACGACCGACCACCGGGTTTCACATACCTTTTAAGTGTTCTCAAACGCGATGGACCCAAAGTCATAATAGTACATACTACATCATATCTTTTAATACTTGCACTTGCATATATCTTTAAAAAACCAACTCCTATACACCAACAACGGCATCATTCAACACTAGGTTCAGATTATGGGATACAAAATGTACATTGTACATGGGAAGCTGTTTTTTCAATGTCAGTTATGCGCCTTTGTACGCCTGAACATACACCACTCATAACGCTTGCCCCGTCATACCCCTTTCCTCTGCAGTTCTGTACGGAAAGGTACTTTGATTTTATAAATTTTAAAATTTCATTTACAAGACCTTCTTCACTTTGGTCTAACATGCGAATAAATACCAAAAAACTTTCAACAACTTCTGCTTTAGAAGATAAATTATTTTCATCGCAAGTTGCATACCTGAAAATAAAATTAAGCTGATCGTGTTTCGAAATATCTTGAGTGGTATCAAGAATTATTAAATAAAAACAATTTTTTAATTAAATTAATCAAATTGTTTTCAGTTTCTTTAGCCAGCCAATTTATAACTTCGTTTTGTATTTGGGGGCTCAAATAATTTGTTTTTTTACGTTATTGTTTTTATCGATTAATTTAGCTAAAACATGATCATATTTAGCTAGTAAAAGAACCACCGACAAAAAAATACCTTTTTGGGATTCACTTTCATCTAAACTACCAACATGTCCACGAAAGTACGAAACGCTAAATTGCACCCGAAAAGAGAAGAGTTACGTCAATTACCCGCTTCATTATTTCCTTCCAAATTTCCTATTTTGATGCTTATTAGAAAAATATGTTTTGGTTCCCAATTTAAAGAAAGTAGAAGTATTAACACATTGAACGCCACGTGAGTTGTATTTAACTCACGCCTTGTTTGGTCCAGGCGCTCAGTGAGTTAAATATTATTCACATTAACATTGAGATTCTGAACGTGGAGCCTGACGGCACAAACAAAAAATTTTAATATGGTGGTTAACGTGTTAAGCTTAAAGCCTTTAAGAGGCCCCTCCTAACGTCGGGCCCAGCGGGCCTGTCAGCTACGCCACTGTGTTCAGCATAATTTCTTGATTTTTGTTCATAACCCGTGTTTCTTTTCCGTAAAGGACTGTGGGCTAGATCTCTGTTCGGTATAGTCTCAATTTTTCCTCTCTGGAGATGTGTTTTGCTCTTAGTAGTTTTTGTAGGGCTCCGATAGTCTCCTTCCTCTCGAAATTCGGTTCTCAATTTCTTGCCTTTTTCCCCTTTACTTGTTAGGGTTACTCCTCAACCCTGTACTCCCCAAAGCATGATTTACAATGTATGTATATACATTGTAAATCATGATTCGAGAGCAGGGCCGCCGAGAGAGATGAGCGAGCCCCGGTAAGAAGTGAAGAGCGGGCCTCCGGCAAAAAGTGAAGAGCGAAAAAAATTGTTTAATTTATATAGAAATAAAATTATCAACAATAAATAATGGCTAAGAAACATTTCAAATATATAAATTTTACTAAATTTTGATTATATTTATAATAGTGAAAATATTTATAATATATAGTCCAGGAACCGAAGCTTTTCACCTCGCAATTTTTACAGAATGGATCGATTTGCTTGAAAATTTGAGAATAAATAGTGGATAGTCCAAGGATCAAAATCTATATGATGCTGAAAGGCGCTTCTACCATGGGGGTGGTTGCCACCCCATCTCGAAGGTGGAAATTTTTTATTATATTTTTGCCGCAAAACTTGATAAAAACGTTCATTCTAAGCAAAAAATCTTCTATACATTTTTTTGATAAAATTAATAGTTTTCGATTTATTCGCTATCGAAAGTTTTATATCGAAAAAATCAATGTTTTACCAATTGTACTCATTTACGATTCACTCAATTTTGGCCGTAGAAAAAACTTTTTCAAACTAAGTTCTTGGAAATTAAATAACCTACAATTTCATCTTTAAACATTTTTCGCATCTCTGATGCTAATTTTTCTATTCTGAAGAGAATGGCATTTTTTACCAATCTACAAAAATTCGTTATTCGCTTTTAACTCTATTTTTCTAAAAACTAATCATTTTAAGCCATTCAAACTTCTAGAATCTATTAATAATACATAAATAAAGAAGAATGAATAAGGCCAATGACTAAAAACACCGCTATTATGCTTCCAATTGGATTTCTTCTTTTTTTTTCAAAAATATATATTGATTTTTTAACCGTAACTTTTTTAGTTTTTATCTCAGAAAGTTTGGTAAAAAAGAATTTTGTAGGTTTTTACAAGATCTATAAGCATATTATTATTAAATCTTTTAAAAATACTCAGTCTCAACAAGAGGTAACTTTGAAAGGGTCGGTAAAGATGGTTTTTGCATGTTATTACAAGTTTTAATTGTCAATACTTCACTGAATTTTTGCCGTAGAAAAAATTTCTGCAAACCAGGCTCTTGGGAATTAAATAAGCTACAATTTCATTATTAAACATTTTTTCGTATCTCTGATGCTAATCTTTCTATTCTGAAGAAAATTCCATTTTTTTCCAAACTACAAAAATTCGTTATTCGCTTTTAACTCCATTTTTTTAAACCAATCATTCTAGGTCGGTTAAACTTCTAGAACCTATTAATAATACATAAATAAAGAAGACCAAGTAAGTCCAATGACTAATTTTTGAGCTAGAGACTTTTTTTCTATTTCGGGAGATAGATATTTTTAGGGTCTAGGACGTTTCATCGCCGCCGTTTCGATGCCGCCAGTTCGATGCCGATGTCGGCCGATTCATCGCCAGTCAATTAGTGGCTATCTGATATATTTCCGAATTTTCGACAGTTACAATTATTAGTTATTTTTAGTATTAATTAGGAATTCTAGGAAATGCGAGATATGACGGCGATGAAATGGACTGGCGATGAACCGGCGGCATCGAAACGGCCGGCGATGAACCGGCGGCATCGAAACGTCCCATTCCGATATTTTTAAATACTTTAAATTAGATTCAACAAGTTATCCTCGTCTTAAAGAACATTTAAAAAAACGGTTTTGTTTATTTTTCAAAAGGTACATTTTTGTTAAGTAAAGTTGTTTTGATAAAACGAAAACTGTTGGAGTTATTAGCAGAAAACTTATTAAAAACATTGATTTTTTCGATATAAAATAACACTTTTGATAGCGAATAAATCGATAACTATTAATTTTACCGCAAAAATATATAAAGCGTTTTTTGCTTAGAATGAATGGTTTTACTAACTTTTTTGGTCAAAATATAATAAAAAATTTCCACCCCCTAGATGGGGTGGCAACCACCCCCATGGTAAAAGCGCCTTTCAGCATCATATAGATTTTGATCCTTGGACTATCCACTACTTATTCTCAAATTTTCAAGCAAATCGATTCATTCTGTAAAAATTGCGAGGTTTTGTCCTAATTTCAGCTTCATTACTTGGAGTAATAGGTGCTTTTCGAATTTTATGATTAGCAAGGATGTCTATAATTTTCGATAAATCACATGATTTTACCAAATCATTCTCAATGGACAAAGTTGCCAGGCCAGTTATCCGTTTCTGTTTCATTATAGATCTCATAGCATATTTTATCTGACAAAGACAACTAAAGGCAAGCGTCCACAGACCCGCATCGTACGCATCGTACGCATCGTACGCAACGGATTTTAGTTTGCCTTGTACAGAAACTTATGTAACCGCGTCCACTGATCCGCATCGTACGGATCGCATTATCGATTGTCAAACTAAAATCCGTTGCGTACGATGCGTACGATGCGGGTCTGTGGACGCTTGACTCAAAAGTCCATTTTTGAAAACTCAAAGCAGGTAGAAAAAAACCGGATACTCGTGAAGTTAAATAAATAGAGAACACAAGGCGACCTTTGACGTTGTGTAATAAGTTGCACCAGTGCCGTAGCTTTAAGGCAAGCGTCCACAGACCCGCATCGTACGCATCGGACGCATCGTACGCAACGGATTTTAGTTTGCCTTGTACAGAAACTTATGTAACCGCGTCCACTGATCCGCATCGTACGGATCGCATTATCGATTGTCAAACTAAAATCCGTTGCGTACGATGCGTACGATGCGGGTCTGTGGACGCTTGACTCAAAAGTCCATTTTTGAAAACTCAAAGCAGGTAGAAAAAAACCGGATACTCGTGAAGTTAAATAAATAGAGAACACAAGGCGACCTTTGACGTTGTGTAATAAGTTGCACCAGTGCCGTAGCTTTAAGGCAAGCGTCCACAGACCCGCATCGTACGCATCGGACGCATCGTACGCAACGGATTTTAGTTTGCCTTGTACAGAAACTTATGTAACCGCGTCCACTGATCCGCATCGTACGGATCGCATTATCGATTGTCAAACTAAAATCCGTTGCGTACGATGCGTACGATGCGGGTCTGTGGACGCTTGACTCAAAAGTCCATTTTTGAAAACTCAAAGCAGGTAGAAAAAAACCGGATACTCGTGAAGTTAAATAAATAGAGAACACAAGGCGACCTTTGACGTTGTGTAATAAGTTGCACCAGTGCCGTAGCTTTAAGGCAAGCGTCCACAGACCCGCATCGTACGCATCGGACGCATCGTACGCAACGGATTTTAGTTTGCCTTGTACAGAAACTTATGTAACCGCGTCCACTGATCCGCATCGTACGGATCGCATTATCGATTATCAAACTAAAATCCGTTGCGTACGATGCGTACGATGCGGGTCTGTGGACGCTTGACTTAAAGGATCTTTCCGCTTCTACGACTGTCACCAGTAACGTGCAAAACGCAATAACGTTGTTATTAAATAATTATTCCAATTTGAGATCTTTAGGGCCGGTTGTTCGAACGCTAATCAAGAAGTTGATTATAATCAATCATTTATTGTAATTAATTTTCTTGATGGGAATCAAATCGCGACATGAAAAATACATGTAACACACTAATCAGTTATTGATTGTAGGTAAAACAGTAATTAAAATATAGCCGCAGCTCTTAAATTATTAAAAATTGCTTATTATTATTATTGATTTGTAAGTAAAAACAAGAAATTAACATCAGAAAGAGTTTAATTATGTTTTATTTTAAATTAAAACCAAAATAATAAAATAAATCAGTCAGCATAACCTCAAAATGCGACATATGTCAGAAGTACGCTTAATCAAATATAATTGTAATTAAATATTTGATAATGATCAGTTTTGATTAGCGTTCGAACAACCGGCCCTTAATGTTATTAAATAAATATAGGAGAAAGTTGAGGTTCGCCAATATTATGCTAGGCCCAGAGTAGACCCAGATCAGATACCCACTGAGCTAATTAAATGCATTGACGAAGAAACACTGCATATACTTTTAGATCTACTCAACAAGGTATATACAACAGGAGTAATACCCCAGGATTGGTTGCTGTCCACGTTTGTAACACTACCTAAGTCAGTACATGCGACATAATGCTCCCAGTACAGAACAATTTCTTTAATAAGCCAGTCACTAAGATTAAGAGGAGGACTAGGAACGAGGGAGGCACTGTTCGCTTTTAACGTTCTCGCGCAAAGACGACTAGATATGAACCAGGATCTCTATGTCTGCTCTATTAGGTATAATAAGGATAATCTTAGATTAGTAAAATGATTTATGGGATAATCTTAGATTATTAAAAGGCTTTTGATAGGGGACGACATCAGAAACTCGTAGAACTTTTAAAAGAAAAGAATGTGAACAGTCGAGATATACGGGTTATGGTCAATCTGTACTGGAATCAAAAAGCAAAGGTTAAAATCGAAAATGTCGAAACGAAATCCCTAGAAATCAAAAGAGGTGTTAGACAGGGTCGCGTGTGGCTCCATTATTATTATTAAGAATTAGACTCCATTACTCCATTAAGAAAGCAATATCAGAGGAAGAACAGGGTATATCAATAAACGGAAAAATCTTGAACAGCATAAGATTCGCAGACGACACCACTATTTTTGCAGACAGTCTAGAATAGCGATACTCAACCTGCGGCCCTCTTACGTTTTTTATGCGGCCCGAAGGCTAACTAAAAGGCCCTGTAAATGAACAAATTGTTTTGAACTCAAGTAAGATAGTTGGTGGTGGCTTTTAGCATTTATTTGCGACAGAACAGAAAAACTTGACGAACTTAATCGTCGTTTACACATTAAAAGGTAAACATACAATTATTTTCGTAGTTGACAAATAAAGTTTTTGCTTTCGTGGACAAACTAAAGATGTACATCGAGGAAATTAATATAAAAAATCTGCATAACTTTCCGACATTGGTGAAAGCTCAACAAGATGGAATTGATGTATTTCCAAAAAACTATGATACTTATTTCTAATTTTCTAGTTTTCTTGAGCAATGAATTTCAGGAAAGATTTAATGATTTGTGAAACATTAGGAAATGTCTTCTATTAATGGAAAATTATTGGCACTTAGAAGTAGCCGCTCTACTATACAATAGCGGTCGTTGTTACATGGAGGCAATTTAAAAAAAAAAGAGACACAAATCAATATGAAGAATTCTGGAAATTAGTACCGGATAACTATAAAACTCTCAAAATTTGAGCTTACTTGTTCCTCACGTTGCTCGCTTCATCATACCTGTGCGTATCCTCATATTCAGAAATGAAATATGCAAAAACAATGTTTACCTATCCTGACACTGATTCGCACCTGGACGACGTTGTTATTTTGTAAGCGGGCGACTTTAAATCCTGAATCAGGTCGATTTTTATTTTTAAATAATTATGATTTTTTTACATATTATATCAAACTATCACCATCCATCTGGGCGTGATGACGTAATCGATATCTTTTGAATAAGAATAGGGGTCGTGTGCTAGCTCATTTGAATTTCTTTATATAGTAATATAAACATTAATATAATTAAGTGTACAGTATGCCCAAAAATTTTTTGTTTTGAATTATCTAAATTAATTGACAAAAAAAAAGAAAAACGTATGAAATTTATTTAATTTAAAATACGTTTTGCTGCTGTCAGAAAACAGAAGAAAATGTTTATTTGACAAATAAACACTACTTTTCCCTTACATCCAATGTTTAAACTGCCAATAGGCAGGTGGGGGAAGCTTGAATAATAAATTTAAGCTGAAAGCAATGTTTATTTGTGAAATAAACATTTTTTTCTGTTTTCTGACAACAATAAGCTATATTTTAAGTTAAACAAATGACATACATTCTTCTTTTTATGTCGTTTAATTTAATTCAACACAAAAATTTTTTAGGCATACTCTGAATAACCTTTCAAATGAGTTAGCACACGACCCCCATTATAATTCGTCATTTTCGTCGATTACGTCATCACGCCCAGAT
Source organism: Diabrotica virgifera virgifera (assembly GCF_917563875.1). NCBI lineage: Eukaryota > Metazoa > Arthropoda > Insecta > Coleoptera > Chrysomelidae > Diabrotica > Diabrotica virgifera. Next base: position 238,843,473 of record NC_065447.1, read on the forward strand.
GGATGACGTCACTAGTATGATACATATGCCAAAAAATCGTAATTTAAAACTAAAAATCGATGTTTCAAATTTTTTCCTTAAAGTCGCAGACTTACGAAATAACGAATGTATTCCTTTCATTTGCACCATACTGCATACTGTATGTTATATAACTTCACATAATTGCTACCCGCAAGCTGTGGCAATAGCTGCTATGTGGCCCAGGGAAAAAAAAGGTTGAGTATCGCTGGTCTAGAAGCATTGCAAATATTAGTAAATAGATTACATCAAGTCAGTATAAAATTTGGACTACAAATGAACGTTAAGAAAACCAAGTTCATGATTATTTCTAAGCAACACGCAACACACAGTAGTAAAGCTAGATATCGAGAGAAAACAAGAAGTAGAAAGAGTGAATAACTACAAATATTTGGGAACCTGGGTAAATGAAAACAATGACCAAGGTACAGAAATCAGGACACGTATCGAAATTGCAAGAAAAGCATTTATAAAAATGAAAAAAATGTTTGTTAATCGAGACCTTCGTCTGTAGCTGAGAATAAGAGCCTTAAGATGCTACGTGCCCTCGACTTTGATCCGCAATCCAAAAGAATTGCGAGGTGATAAAGAACATCAAAACAAGAAAACAGGAATATTTGGGCCACATTACTAGAGGTGCGAAATATGAGATATTAAGGCTCATAACGCAGGGCAAAATTAAGGGGAAAAGATCCATAGGTAGAAGAAGAATTTCCTGGCTGAGAAGCTTAAGAGAGTGGTATAGTTGCAGCTCAGTAGATCTTTTCAGAGCAGCGGCCAATAAAGTACGGATAGCTGTGATGATAGCCAGCCTCCGATAGGAGAAGGAACTGCAAGAAGAAGAAGAATATTATTCTTGTATCTCTCTCAAATGAAAACTTTCATCTATCAATTTTGGTCTTTGGTCTGGGCGATGCCGGGCCCCGGTAAAATGTATCGGCTGTAACACTCTCTCGGCGGGCCTGTTCGAGAGTGCTCCTTGTAACATTCAACGTGTCTTGGTTTGTTTATTTCTAGTGCATCTTTATTGTGATTGTAGTATAGGTAAGAGCAGACGTCTTGAAGCATCTTCCGGAATGTGGAGTGAAAATATTACATCGATTGTGTAATGAAATATGGCACACAGGCGTCTGGCCTGAGGATTGGAGAAAGACCATAATCATACCTCTTCATAAGAAAGGTTCAACAAATAATTGTAACAACTACAGGCTATTAGCTCTAATATCACACGCCAGTAAGGTGATCCTCTACATACTGCAACGGTGTCTAGAAAACTTCATAAGTTGGCAAATAGCACCTGAGCAGGCTGGATTTGTAAAGGGCAGAGGTACTAGAGAACAAATCCTTAATGTAAGAAACATCATAGAAAAAGCCAGAGAATACCAGATCCCGATATTTATATGTTTCGTCGATTATACAAAGGCCTTTGATAATGTTAGGTGGGACAAACTATGGAACATATTGACGACAATGGGTGTACCTAAACACTTGACTCACCTTATTAGCAAACTGTACCAAGATAACCTGGCATATATTCGAATGGACGGATACCTGTCTGACAAATGCATTTTGGAGAAGGGAGTACGCCAAGGATGCGTTTTATCTCCCTTATTATTTAACATCTATTCGGAGTTCATAATGCGCAGAGTCTTGGATGGTTGGGAGGGAGGAGTAAACCTAGGTGGTGTTAAGATATCTAACTTGCGTTTCGCAGACGACACTACACTTCTAGCCTCTACTCCAGAAGACATTACTGAATTATTAAAAAAAAACTCGAGGTAGAAAGTGCTAAATTTGGACTCATGGTTAACTACAACAAAACCAAAATCATGGTTAATGGTTATTGATCGCCAACAACAGTTTCCTGAAACCCAAACTATTGCGGGATGCGAGGTAGTCTCATCTATGATATATCTTACTTGGAGCTCTAGTTAACAACACAGGCAGTTGTGAACCCGAAATTAGCAGCAATGAGCAGCAATGAGTGAACTAAACGGGGTCTGGCGTGATCGTCACATTACTATGACAAACAAAAAGAGACTCGTTTCAGCTCTGGTCTTTTCCATATTTTACTATGCATGCGAGACATGGACAGTCAAAGAATCAGATAGACGACGTATAGACGCCTTTGAAATGTGGACATGGAGACGCCTGCTTCGAATTCCATGGACGGCTCGCCGTACAAATATCTCGGTTCTGGATGAAATTAAACCGGATCAGCGTCTCTCCAGTACCGTTTACTCTAGAATTTTAAAGTTCTTTGGTCATAGCCATCGAAGTGATCACAAAATGGAGCGGTTGGTGGTCCAAGGAAGGCCTCAGACTCAACGCCAACGCGGAAGATCTCCACAGCGATGGGCGGACATTACTAAAAAGCTTCTCAACAAACAGTATACTGAGGCAATACATGTAACTGATGACCGCGACCAGTGGAAGAAATATTATCAATCAAACTGTCCGAGCTGCTGAAGCCCAATTATGAACCACAACACATCTACTAAGATGTTAATGACTATGATGATGAGTATAGGTAAATTGGGTTAAATTGTCTTAAAATTATCTGAGAAATCTCCGGTCTTCGTTTGTCAGGAGAGTTTCCAGACACCCTGTATATTGCGTCGCACTAAAAATTTAATGATTGTTTTTGTAGAAATTTATTTTATACAAGACAACAAAATAATTCTATGTTAGACGTTCATAAGATCTATTAAAATCGAATTGACTAAGACTAACATTAGTTAAAACTCGGCCTTCATTGTGACAAAGTACATCATTTAGTTTTTATTAATATCAAATAAAAATGTTGATTCGACCGAGATTGTGCTCGGTTTTGATTAATGAAATCAAATTGGCAATGGAACGTGGATCTCTCAATTAGATGAAATGAATCGATATGTTAGTTTTTATTAAGCACAATATTCACAACAGAATTTTCCGAGTACGATGTATGTGGTTCAAGAAAAAGTGCATAAAGATAAAAATATAAGACTTTAAGTTATTATTTTTTACATGGATTGTGTCTGTATGTTGCCTGGACATATTTTTCTTGATAATTCAGGCTTGAACACACCTGTATTGGAAAAAAAGAACGAAGAAACAGAGTTTGTTACACTTTTTCCTCCTCTACAATTTAGTCTCTAAATTTTTCAATGCTTCAGAATATCGATGTACATGTTCAAAGAGTTGGAACTTAAAATGAAAGAAAAATTGTCTACCCAAGACACAAGACACATTAGAAGATTTGTCACTACCAAATTATGAGGAGACCATTCAGTATTACCTAATCTACCAAACCATCGTCCGGGAAATGTCTGATCTAAATAGCGCCGAACATTTACATCAAAATGAGCTGGAGCTTCGTCTTGCTGAAACCATATCTCATCAAAATTGGCTCGAAACTTATTTTTCAGGGTAGGTACAACTTCATTTCTAAGTAGCATTCCATAGTTATCGCTTAAAAAACGAACCATTGAGTATCCACTATACCCGATCATACATTTAGTTTTTGTGGTCTTTGAGTATAGTTTTCACGTATCCAGTGCAATCCAGTGCGGATTTACCTCACTATAATACCTTAAATTTTGGCGATTGACATTCTCACATAGTGTAAATAATGCTTCGCCCAAAAACATATCTTGCTAACGAAGTACTCGTCAGTTACAATTTTACGCATCATTACCTCACTTAACTGTAATCTACAGTCGTTCATCATCATCAACCCATATGTCTCTGTCTGGTGCGGCTTGCATCCAGTTACCGATAACATGCTTCAGATCATCTAGTTACCATGATAACAGTTGTTATATTCATTTATTTCTTGCAACAACTGGTTTTTGTAGGGTTTAAATAAATTCTTATGTAATACACGCAACACTGAAGAATGACCTAAATCGTGTATTTGTGCAACTCTGCATGAGAATGTATGTGGATCTTCAATGAAACTCTGCATTGAATCTAAAGTTTTATTGTAATTTATAAGAGTTTTTGGTGCACCTTTTCGAATGCCATCTTTTACTCATCTAGTTTCCTCAAAGCGCTTTACATTTTTTTTATTATTGCCTTATGGTTAGGAGAATGGTTTTGGAAAATGTCGTTGAACAAGTTAATTACTTCATTATAAGATCTTTTTCTACTGCAGTAGCCTAGCTCATCATTAAAACATTAATTCGCTCTTTTTCATAAAAGCAATCTTTAAAAAAAATTTAAAAACACATAAAACAACTGTCGGCTTCAATCAATACAATTTATTTTTCAAAAATTTTCAATAAACCTCGAAACTATTGTTAGTTTTATAAATTAATATCAAAACCACAGCATTCTATATTTACTGAATTAGTTCAAAACTATTTGGCACTTCTTCTTCTTTAAGTTCCATCTTCTACAGAAGGTTGGCAATCATCATGGCTATGCGAACCCTATTGACTGCCGCTCTAAATAGTTCTGCACTACAGCATGCGAACCATTTCGCTTTCCTCGGATTTTGCCTTGCATAATAAATTGCAATAATGAGTATTTTTGCCTTGTCATCACATGTCCTAAGTACTCAAGTTTTCGTCTTTTAGCTACTGTCACGTTTGACATTCTTATAGTTTAGTTAATTTTGTTTTTCGATTTTATTTTACGATTTAAATTCATATCAGTAATTCTTAAAGTTTGGGTAAAGTAGTTTCCAGAAATCTCTTAAAAGATTAAAATACATTCATTTTTACATATAAGGGAACATTAAATTTGTCATTTGTATCATAATAATCCTTTTCTTTAGAAAGTAGGTATTTGGAAATTAACAATTAAGCGACTCCAGCGATTATTGTCAGCTTCTGAGAAGGACATCACTGTCCTTCTCAGAATTACGGTTTTGTAATTACGTTTTTTTCCCAAGTGAAATTGTGTAGGACAAGGACAGATAGACACTTTTGTGTTCCCCACCATCACGGATTTCTGGTCGGGTGTGGTTTTGTAATTTTAGTAGTATTCAGTGGCCAGCGAAAATTAGATCTGTAAACACGTATAGTAATCAATAAAGAGTTCTATCGAAAAGTGTCGTTATATTATTTTAATTTGCTTAAGTAATATCTAGTAATATAGTGGAAATCCCCCCCTCCCAACAAGGTCCAAAAAATTGTTTTTGACAAATTTCAATAAACATAGAAATGTATTGGCTGATATGATATTTAAACCGCAGACAGACAAATAAAACCCAATAAACGCGCCAGTTAGGATAATAATTATTATTAAGATAGCTTATAGCGTCATAGTATGGTACAATTGATCCAAATAATGGCATAAACCAGACATCCAAAGTAAAAGTTATTATCCAACACCAAATTGTTTTATATGGTCCATATAATATTCAGAAAAAAGTCACACCATTTTGAGCGTCGGGTTTGAAAAGGTGAGGGGGAGAAATCGGTAAATTCGTAGATTTTTACGTTTTTCGTCAATATTTTTAAAACTATGCGGTTTAGCATGAACAACCTTTTATACAAAAATGTTCTACATTCAATTTGAAATAAAAAAGGCCCAATGCATAATCCTTCTAAAATGAACGGTTCCAAACAGAGGTAGTATAGTATAACTGGTCAAAAAAGGCCTAACCCAAACATCCAAAGTAAGAGTCTTCCTCCAAGACCAAATTGTTCTATATGGTCCACATATTGTTCAGTAAAAAGTTACACCATTTTGAGCGTCCGGTTTGGAGGGGAGAAATCGGTAAATTAGTAGTTTTTTTACGTTTTTCGTCAATATTTCTAAAACTATTCTTTAACGTAAGGAATGTTCTATAGAAAAATGTTCTACATAAAATTTAAAACAAAAAAGGTCCTATACATAATTGTTATAAAATCAACGCTTCCAGAGTTACGGAGAGTGAAATGTGGAGGTTTTCGATATTTTTTATATTTTTTGTGCAATTGATGATGGTTTTGGGTGGTGAGGTTGACGTTTCTTCAAGGGCTTATGACTAACATGCCACTGAAATAGCAAATTTTATTTACAAAACACAATCCTGTTAAAGAACATTTCTTTCATCAGTAATAATGTTATAAATTGTCCAAAAAATATCAAAAGTATCGAAAACTTCCACTTCTCACCCTCCGTAACTCTGGAACCGTTGATTTTATAACAAACATGTATAGGACCTTTTTTGTTTTAAATTTTGTAATAGTGTAGGATCTAGAATCCTTTAGAAACCGCATAGTTATAGAAATATTGACGAAAAACGTAAAAAACTCCGAATTTACCGATTTCTTCCCCCCTCTCCCCCCACCCCAAACCCGACGCTCAAAATGGTGTGACTTTTTTCTTAACATTATGTGGACCATATAGAACAATTTGCGTTGTATTACGTTCTGTAATTCATTGTTGTTATCCGTTATTATTACTGTATCGTCTGCAAAACGTAAGTTATTCAAAACTTCTCCATTGATAGATATACCTTCTATTGTATCTGAGAACGCTTCTTGAAATACCGCTTCACTGTAGACATTGAAGAGTAGTGGGGAAAGCACGCAACCCTGACAGAATCCTCTCTGTATTTTGATATTTTGGGTGTTCTGGATGTCAACTCTTACCTTGCTTGGCAGTTTGATTCCAATATAGATTAGATATAATTTCCATATCACGACTGTTAATATTTTTGCTTTTAATATATCTACAAGCTTTCTATGTTGAACCTTATCAAATGCCTTTTCGAAGTCTGTAAAACATAAGTACATATCCTTATTCATGTCCATGCATCTCTGGGCCAGTACATTTAAGCCGAACAAAGCATCTCTTTTGTGCTCATACCATTTCTAAAACCAAATTGTGTGTTACTAATTTCTTTCATATTCAAGAGTTTTAATAATTCTGCTGTATATTAATTTCAAAAATGTTTTTGGTGTGTGACTCATTAAAGCTATTGTTCTGTGATCTGAGCAGGTTGTTGCACTTGACGTTTTGGGAATTGCTGCAAAGACCCTTGTGACTAGATAAAATACCGAGTGTTTACAATGTAATATGTGTAATATAATATAAATATGTCATATGGTTGAACTCCTATTAATTGAAGTGAGGATTCCAATAATAATACAATATATACAGAGTGTTGTATTTAAAAGACGAAAGTGACTAATAATTTCAGAAAAAAAGTAAATCTGGCAACATTGCAAACATCAAAGGTGATGATCTGGTGTGTCACTCTGTATTTTTTTAAGTAGGGGAACTCAAAGTACGTGAAAGTTTAAAAATATAGTATTCATAGCTAATTAAACTGGACCAATGCCCAAGTATTGTAGCATTTTTAAAATTAGCCAATTGTTATCTATTTATACCAGCCTTGGAAAATGGATAACGCATAAATAGGAGAATTTATGTAAAAATATGATTATTTAATAAATCAGTGAATGGGACCGCATGTAGTGTGACATTTATAAAATTAACGAATTGTGATGTACTATAACTGTCTATTCATATGGATGTCGCCTCAATATAACGCGATTTATGCCAAAATGTGATCGTATAATAATTTATCAGTGATGCCTTTTTTTATTTAGCTTAAATGCCTCGAAAAAGCCATTGACATAGTATAGTTGCCGAAATCAGATTATAGTGAAATGTGTAGTGTGTGTGTTGAGTAAATGTCTTGTTTCTTAGTAAAGTTGACTTCATTGTCTTTGCAAAGAGACGCTAACTGTATCCGAATGTCTGCGGTCCCTCAGGTGAGTGAAGACTTTTGTTAGAAATAGCGGTCTGAAGTAGCATAGATACATATTTTTTATTGACCCCCTCACCCATGAAAAGTTATTATAGTCCAGGAACCGAAGCTTTTCACCTCGCAATTTTTACAGAATGGATCGATTTGTTTGAAAATTTGAGAATAAGTAGTGGATAGTCCAAGTATCAAAATCTATATGATGCCGAAAGGCGCTTTTACCATGGGGGTGGTTGATACCCCATCTATAGGGTGGAAATTTTTTATTATAGTTTGACCGAAAAAGTTGATAAAAACATTCATTATAATTATAAGCAAAAAACGCCCTATATATATTTTTTTGATAAAATTAATAGTTTTCGATTTATTCGCTGTCGAAAGTGTTAGTTTCATATCTAAGAAATCAATGTTTTTCGATGGTATACTCATTTACGATTCACTCAGTTTTTGCCGTAGAAATTTTTTTTAATCAAATTCTTGGGAATTAAATGACCTACAATTTCATATTTAAACATTTTTTCGTATCTCTGATGCTAATCTTTCTATTCTGAAGAGAATGGTATTTTTACCAAAATACAAAAACTCGTTATTCGCTTTAAACTCCAGTTTTTTTAAACTAATCATTATAAGCCAGTCAAACTTCTAGAATCTATTAACAAGACATAAATTAAGAAGAATGAATAAGGCCAATGACTAAAAACACCGCTAACTTACATTATTATGCTTCCAATTGGATTTCTCCCCTTTTTTCAAAAAAATATATTGATGTTTTAACCATAACTTTTTTATTTTTTATCTTAGAAAGTTTGGTAAAAAAGAATTTTGTAGATTTTTACAGGATCTATAAGGCTATTAATATTAAATCCTTTTAAAATCCTCCGTCACAAAAAGAGATGATATTGAAAGGCTTGGTAAAGGTGGGTTTTGCATGTTATTACAAGTTTTAATTCTCAATAGCTCACTCAATTTTTGACGTAGAAAAAATTTTTGCAAACCAAGTTCTTGGGAATTAAATAAACTACAATTTCATATTTAAATATTTTTTCGTATCTCTGATGCTAATCTTTCTTCTCTGAAGAAAAGGGCATTTTTTAACAAACTACAGAAACTTGTTATTCGCTTTTAACTCCATTTTTTTAAAAACTAATCATTCTAAACCGATCAAACTTCAAGAACCTAATAATAATACATAAATAAAGAAGAGCAAATCAGGTCAATGACTAATTTTAATTAAGGTGATGATTAGGGGGTTGTTTTCGATCACTTTTTGCTGAAAAAAATGGGGACTGGCATTCTTTTCATTATAAGTCACTTAATTTTTGAGCTAGAGACTTTTTTATTTTTGGAGATAGATATTTTTATTAGTTTAATTAGATAAATTAGTTTCAACAAGGTATCCTCGAAAAACGCATAGTTTTCCCGCCTTTTAACTTTGAAACTACAATATTTAGCATTTGACGAAGAAGAGCTAACATATAATAAAGTATAGCTCGATTATTATTGGTCTTAAAGAAAACTGCAAAAAACGGTTTTGTTAATTTTTTCAAAAGGTACATTTTTGTTAAGCAAAGGTTTTTTGATAAAACGAAATCTTTTTGAGTTATTAGCAAAAAACTGATTGAAAACCTTGATTTTTTCGATATAAAACTAACACTTTCGATAGCGAATAAATCGAAAACTATTAATTTTATCAAAAAAATGTATAGAACTTTTTTGCTCAAAATGAATGTTTTTACCAACTTTTGCGGTCCAAATATAATAAAAAATTTCCACCCCCGACATGGGGTGACAACCACCCCCATAGTAAAAGCGCCTTTCAGCATCATATAGATTGTGATCCTTCGACTATCCACTACTTATTCTCAAATTTTCAAGCAAATCGGTCCATTCTGTAAAAATTGCGAGGTTTTGTCTATTTTAAGTTTTAAGCTTCATTACTTGGACTATTAGCGGAGAAACAGAAACTGAAAAATAATTAACAATAACATGTAAATATTTTTATACAAGTTTTTCACAATTTTTAGAGTCTAGTGCACTGCTTAAATGACGTAGTAGTTCACTATCTTTTCTTTCTAATCTTGTTTGGCATTTCACAAGCGTAGCACTCACTCACGGATTTTTTCCTTAGGTGTTCAGGGATCTGTTTAGTATGGCTTATTCTCAGTCTGTGTTGTGTAGTATGAGTTAATAGTATCTCCTATTAGCCCAATAAATGACCGTTTTGGAGTGTAATTTCCAGGGACAACTCCGAATTGCATGAAAATTTGGATTTAGGTTCTACTTAACCTCCACTTCAAAGTTGAATTTGTGCCGTTGGTTGCTTTTACTTGGGGGGTGACATTTACCCCTTCACGGGGGGTGAAAAACGCGTGTTTAAAATAAGGCCGGAAATGAAAAAATTGACTTATTTTAAGCACCTTTTGTTCTATAAAATTTTTTACGTAAGTCAATACTTTTCGAGTTATTCGCGATTTAAAATGTTGATTTTTCGACAAAAAAAAACTACTTTTTTGAGACCGTTTTTCCCAAATAACTCAAAAAGTAAATATTTTATCGAAAAAAATATTTTTAGCAAAAGTGTAGCCTATAAAAAAACGAAAAAATGGTGTACCAGTAAAGTCTACAAATTGAGTAGAAGCAAAGTTGTAGCTCATGAAAAATACGTTCTTATTCGTCTAATTCCAAATCGAATAATTCAACGCGAAATCACCGAAGAAAGAAGCGTTTTTCGGGAAAACCTTATTAACATTTTTAAAGTATCGAAAAAAAGCTTATTATTTGTTTTTTACAAAAGTTTACAGCATTAAAAATAAACGAGTTACATTGAAAAAAAAGTTGGCCCCTTTTTTTGGTAAAAAAAAAATCGTGAAAACCTCCCTCTATTTAGCACCCTAAATGAAATTAATCGTTTGGCTTTACCATCTATTTTAACTGTATGTGTATTGTTTATATGATCTGTAAGTTTGATTGGTTTGAAGTGCTTATTTTTGAAAACATTTTATTTGGTTTTATAGTAAAAAAAATTTTCTAAAAATTTTTGAAAAATTTCATTTTTTCAAAATAACTTAAAATGTATTAGTGATAAGAAAAATCTTTAAGAGTAAATAAATGTAGGTTTTGCTATTATAAATATGCTAGTTTCATTTTGTTTCTCCGTAAGACAAAAATTGGTTAAGATATGGCTGTTCAAAATTTGCATACACTCGTGATTAGTGACCCATTCAAGCTTTCTCAATTATAACCCTTTCAAAAATAAACACTTTAAACCGGTGAGACTAACAGATCATTTAAAAAATAGATAGGTAAGTAAATTGTTTGTAAAGCGGTAGCGATTAATTTCATTTGCGGAGCTAAACACGGCGAGATTTTCGTGATTTTTTATAAAAAAAAAAGAGGGCCAACTTTATTTTGAGCGTAACTCGTTTATTTTTAATGATAAAGCTTTTGTTAGCAATTAAAACAAAGCTTTTTATAAACACTTTAAAAAAGTTTAAATGGGTTTTTCCCGAAAAGGGCTTAATTTTTCGGTGATTTCACCTTGAAATATTCGGTTTGGAATTAGACGAATAAGAACGTATTTTTCATGAGCGTATTCGTTTTTATTTGATTCATAGACTTTAGTGATACACCATTTTTTTGGGTTTTTTATAAGCTACAATTTTGCTACGGATATTTTTGCGTTTTGCTACCGTCTGAAAACGTAGTTTTTTTGTAGAAAAATCAACATTTTCAATGGCAAATAACTCGAAAATTATTGATTTAAGTAAAAAACTGTATAGAACAAAAGTTGCTTAAAATCAGTCAATTTATCCATTTCCGGTCTTATCTTGAACTTATGCTTTTTCACCCGCTGACTGTCACCCCCCAAGTAGAAGCAACCAACGGCACAATTTCAACTTTGAAGTGGAGGGTAAGTAGAACTTAAATCCAAATTTTCATGCAATTCGGAGTTGCCCCTGAAAATTACACGGTATCGCCGAATTTCCCATTCATTTACTGGGCTATATCCAATCTCCTATCCTATCCAATTAGTACTGCTGTAGATGTCTCGGGGTCTAGTTGTTGTGATGTGTTGTTTGTGATTTCCATATTTCTAACCATTCCTTTGTTACATAATTTCTAATAGAAGATTTCAAGTATGAGTACGGTATTTTAAATTTTTTATTAGATAATTTTTCTACTCTGTCTCTGTCTGCTTATTCATTTTCCCCTTATATCAATTTATCCTTCAAAATAAGTATATTTCGTATCAATGTTGCTTTATTTGTATTAGCATTGGATGAGTCGAATATAGTGTTTGGCACTTCCCTTGTATGGCACTTAAAGAGTCTGTAAATACCATTTAAAAGATTTTGGATGTTAATTTTTGAAGTATCTGAGACAATGCAAACAACTCACCAGAAAATATAGAGTATTTTTATGGTAGATGAAACTGCATTGGTAACGACGGGTGTACCAACTGCTGGGGAATCGTGGCTTTTAAAAGAATCTGTGTAGAAAGTCTACACAGATGTCTTGACGATGTTCAGTCTCTTGACTGGACACAGGCAGTAGGTCTCCTTGACCTCGAGAAATTTTTGCACTATGAATTTGGTAGGGAAAACATATTTTGAGCAGTTGGTTCAACTTGTATTACATCTGGGAGTTTTTATGACCCGTGGACACCCTCCCAGAGATAAAGAAACATTCGTGGTGGAACGATGAAGTGCAACAGAGGGTCTAGGACGCTTCATCGCCGCCGTTTCGATGCCGATGCCGGCCGATTCATCGCCAGTCAATTAATCGCTATCTGATATATTTCCGAATTTTCGACAGTTACAATTATTAGTTATTTTTAGTATTAATTAGGAATTCTAAGAAATGCGAGATATGACGGCGATGAAATGGACTGGCGATGAACCGGCAGCATCGAAACGGCCGGCGATGAACCGGCGGCATCGAAACGTCCCATTCCGTGCAACAGAAGGTTAGGGAGAAGAAAGGGGGGAGGGAAAGTATAATGGTAAATCACTGCATAAAGATAAAGGGGCCATTCAGGACTGTAAGAACTATAGAGAGATAAAGTTAAGGTTGCATACAATGAATATTTGGGGGAGAACTGTAGAGAGAAGGTTAAGGAGGAAAACATTGATAGGAGAAAAACAAGTTTGGTTTACGCCAGGAAGGAGAACAACGCCTTGTTTGTTTTAAATAAAATAGAGCTACATTTGATATAGATCGTGATTCTAGATTCAATATAGATCTTGAGAAAGCGCACGACACAGTTCCCAGACAAGATCTATGGAGTCGATTCAAAGTAAGGGCTTATATCGGATTGACCAAAAGTTTTCCAGTGAAGGCAATTTTTAATAATTTGTTTAAAAACTGTTATAAATTGATAGGTTGAGACAGAAAATTTTCCAAATCTTATTCATTAAATCAAGTTTCAGCTTGTGGGTGTGAAATCAACCTTTATTTGACAGAAGCCACCCGTCTATCATGTTTAAAAAGTAATTTAATAACTTTCGGCATGCTCGATTTGTCACATTTTAGTGGAAAATTGAACAGTTTTTTCTACTTTTCTACTTGGAATACGAAGAAGTTGCTAAGAAATTCCTGTAGGCTGCGGATAATTTACTTAGTGGAAAAATATTTTACAATAATTTTCATTCAATTCGCACGTTCATAGAATATTCAGGCTGCGTTCTGTCTGGTAATTCTGTTGTACAAGTATTAAAATGCAAAATGTTCGAATTTTTGCCGGAGAAGACCTTGTTACAAGATGTGGAACAACTAGGTCAATTTATTTGTTTTCAATGTAAAAGAACACTCGTGTTGTTTCAGGTGGATAGATAATGGAGTTTAGCCGTTTCACTGACGTAGGAAAAGTATTGTCGAATAATAGGCTTAAAAGTTTGTCTAGACTAACGAGATATAATAGTTATGTTGTTTGTATCTTAAGATGCTTTTATGGAAAACATTGTCTTTTTGTGTTAGGACAATCCACTACTGGGAAAAGTTTATATCCTTATTGGGATACTGATAACTTATAACCAGTAGTTGTATAACTTTATAAATCAGTTGTATCCAAAAATTTTTAGTGGCTGAATTTTGTGTCGGTGACTGTATATTGAGAAAATAAACACTAGAAAATAAAAATTATGATTTTCTATTCTTTTTAATTCTGTATGAATCGTTCCATTTGATTTATCGAAGCACCCTTTTGAAAAATAAAAGCCGAGTGAGCGTTTGGAAATCTAAACTAAAATAGATTGTGTACGCATGGGATATTCACAATAGCGAATTGTATCAAAAGCGGAGCAAAACAATTTTTTTCTCGTGAAAATAGTTTTTTCTGGCCCAACGCGTTGATAGGGAGAGCTACGATAATAATAGTATAAAACATGGTATAGTTATTTTTGTGATTGAAGGTTAAAATCATTCAAATTTGTAGACAGTCTTGTCTGCAACATCCAATTTCTGGTGATATATTTAGTTATTTTACGTTGATTCATTTTTTACTGTAGGTCTAGTGTCTAGTCAGAATTGTTAATGATTGTTTAATAACGAAATAATTATTTCTCAAAAATCTGTATTATAAAGTTAATAAAAACAAACATTAGAAAACATGATTGCAGAAATAAAAATAATAAAACGTCTAGAAACGATGATGTGACAATCATCATCATTGCATTTACAGTCCTAGTTGGGTGATTGCCGCCCTCTTTGGGCTCTTCCGATTCATTTGTCCCGGGGAATTAGTCCGCATTAACAGTTTGGTTTTACAATTGGTTGTGTGACTTGTAATATATTACAGTATTTCTCCAATCGTTCCGGTTTTTGCGTATGGTTACCCATTCTTTAACTCGCAACTTCTTAAAGTCCTCAACTATCTAATTCTTTCATCTAGTTTTGGGTCTACCTCGTGGTGTTTTTTTTGGATTGAGGTGGAACGCTCTTAGCAGACTAGGGAAGGTGTCCATAGTACTGTTGGACTCTGACAGGAGAGGAGAACACGCCAGGGCACACAGACCAGAGTATGGTCCATGCGTCCCGCGTGCCCCCCATAACCAGCCGCCTACCAACTAAAACCACCCCCTCTTCCGACCCGGAACATCCCTGGACGTGTTCATTAGTGAACGATACATAGGGATATTCCGCGCGGTCTATAAGTAGGTCCCAAGAAGATTTGCATAAGCCCTGCTATGCTATCCTCACCTTGTAAGAGCGGAAAGGAGGATAGGGGAGATCTTTAAGTGACGTGTTGAATTAAAATAAAGATACGGTAGGAGTTGAGGTCATGTGTATCTGTGTCTTCTTCTTTTTTAGGTGCCGTGTCTGTATTCAGACGTTGGCCGTCATCATGTTTACAATTTCTTGAAATCTCTCTGTATCGGCTGCCGCGCGAAATAATTCTTCTACTGTGCAGCCACACCATTGTCTAATATTACGCAGCCATGAAAGTTTCTTTCGACCAATCCATCTCTTTCCCTCCACTTTTCCTTGTATTATAAGGCGAAGCAGATGGTATTTAGGTCCTCTAATTATATGGCCGAAGTATTCTGTTTTTCTCCTCTTTATGATGCTTATGAGCAGACGTTCTGAATTCAGCATTTGAAGATCTTTGTATCTGTGTACAATATTACTAAATCTTATTCTTAACGTAAGATAGGGGAATAGGGGGAATAGGGGTAAACCTCGTGGTCTGCCTGATATTGTTCTCCATTGGGTGATCTTGATAACTGCTTCTGGATTTCTCCTTTCTGTATGTCCTATCCATCTGAGTCTCTGTGCCTTGATAAATCTGACAATGTCTTCTCCTTTCAAAAGTTCTCTTATTTCGTACTTCATCAGTTTTCTAAATTCATTGTGACCTAAATTCAGTAGGCCTGCTATTCTCCGAATTATTTTTCTTTCTAGGTTCCTCAAACTTTCTTCATTTTTCTGTGTCAGGCACATTACTTCAGCACCATATGTGATTACTGGTCTAATTGCTGCTCTGTAAATTTTCAGTTTATTATTCCAAGTAAGCTTCTTATCTTTGAAGAAATTGTTGTATTTCCAGTAGGTTTCCTGTTAGAATTCTTTCATTGATTACTATTGTTTTGAAGCTATTTCCTTGTGGCATTTTTATGATTAACTATTTATATGAAAAATAAGCCACAATTAAATTTAAAAAATAATTTTATTAACGTTTCGACGCGCAAATCGGGTGTCGTTGTCAAAATACAAAATACTACTAAATTAAACAAAAATGTTGTTGCTAAGATAGAAGACTTTAAAATGATATCGCCAATATTTATGAGTTGCGTTCCTGGGACGACTTTACTAAAAGATAGTTCATTCGATTACATGAAATCAATCCCAACTCAAGAATATCCGTCACAAAAAAATCATAGCATGTGATCTGTCTTTAAAAAGACAACCAAATGCAACGATGACAGTAAAATTCTCGCGTTAGAGATTCCATAGTAGATCACGAGGGGAAACCAGAAAAAAACCTCGTGATACTATCCCGACATCGTAAGTATTTGGTCTTACATTTAATGTACTTTCAAAAACTAATACCAACTTCTGACTTTAATATGTTTAAATTATAAATAATATTAATAATACATAGATATACATACAATAAGCAATACTAAAATATAAAATATCTACTAACTCAATATGTTATTGACTTACTAATCGTGGTATTTTCTTTCTATTTACTTCCTCTTTCAGTATGGGTAACCACATCCTACTGCATTCTACCGAGGAATTTGCGACACAATTGGTTTCATTTAGCATAATTAGAGCCGCTTCCTTGATTTTTCTCTTTTTACTATTTGATTCTTTCAGGACTATACTTGAATCTCTCCACTGAACTCTATGTTCATTATCCCATGCGTGTTGACATATTTGAGATCTATCAAATTCTCTATTTTTAATACAAGACTGAAGTTCACTTATTCTAACGTTTAATTGTCTTGATGTTTCACCTAAATAAAATTGTTCACATTCACAAGGTATTTTATAAATGCAATTCTTTGTTCTTTCTTGTTCATTGTTAGGTTTAGTTTTAGATAGAATAGATCTCAATGTGTTTGTTGTTTTGAATGTTGTTGAAATGTTGAATTTATTTCCTATTGTTTTAACTTTCTCGGATAGTCCTTTTATATATTATGGTATTGATATTTTCCTCGCATTATTTTTTGTGAATGTTGTATATATTGATTACTATTCTTCTATCATTGGCTCCATTAACTTAGTCCCCAAGATATTTACAGTGTTCCACTTTTTCAAACTCACATTCCCTAATATTTAACATGGTCACATTAACTATATTTTTTTTGAGCATATTAGGTATTTTCTTTTGTTTTTATTTATTTTCAACCCCCTTTTGGATGGTTCCTTGCACAACTTCGCAAATTCTTCCGTTAAACTGTTTACGTTTCTGCTAATTAATGCTACGGCTACAATCAGCGTTATTTTCTTCATTGTAGCACAAGACTTCCTATGCAGTTTAATGTATAGCCTCTTTGATCATTTCCCATTTGTTTGGTATGTTGGTCTGTATGTTGTTTATAGTTTCTGTGCTCCATTTTAATTTATTACTCCATTCTTTTTGGGTTCAAATTCGTGAAATATGCTGTATGTAAATTATTTTCTTTGCTAATCCTTCAAAACACATTAAAATCATATTAAATGTTATGCTTAATATCTGTTAATACCTTCAAAAGACCTGAAAATTGTACCTAAATTGAATATTTTATTACAGTCATTATCTTAAAAGACAGAGTTAAGTCATTAAAACGCCCTTTGTGAGTTTTCTGAGCTGAAAGCTTCTGAATAACACTAACTAAAAATCGATTAATATTTTATTGGCATGTCACAGGATAGGCAGAAATCTCAGAGGAATATAAATTTCTTTTTCTTTTTGGAAAAAAATGAACAAATACTTCGCTTCGCAAATGAAATTATTATCATTGATTCTTATTTGTTGGTTATCCCAAGTTTACATTGACCAAGACTATACAGGAGGCGGTCTAGCTTGCCACACCACGCTATGAAATGTTTCAAAGAAAAAATGATTGCCACAAAAAGACAGTTCAAGAAGCAATGGCAACAAGCTAGACTAGACACCAAAGAATTGAAAGAGCTAATTATAGCAGAACAAAATCAGGGAATCCAATGTTGCCTGGAAAGCCTTATACCTACAGAGGCCACAGATTATTTGCTGCGCAGAAGCAACAAGAAAATTAAAAAGGTCTTACTTGAATAATCCACCAATCAGCAATAATAACGTCTGGGCCAGAAATTACAAAAAAAAAAGAAGTCTTGGCAAGTATCTAAAAAAATCTTCATGCCCTTTCCTTCAGGATTACCTGCTGAAGAACAACACGAAATTACTGACTATCTAAATGTATCTTTCAAGTGGATCTTCCTCATAACAAGTGCACTATTAGAGAAGTTAAACAAATAATTATGGAAGAAATTAACTTAAAAAAGCTCCTGGTTTCAATTTGGTATCTGGAAAAGTTCTACAAGAACTATCCGAAAAGTGCTACAGACTTATTACTTGCATATTTAACTCTATACTACGACTAAATTATTTCCCTAGCATCTGGAAAGTTGCCCAGATCGCTATGATACCCAAGCACGGGAAGAAAACAGAAGAGTTGTCTTCCTACAGACCGATAAGTCTACTGCCAATTCTTTCCAAGGTTTTTGAGAAGCTATATTTTAAAAGACTAAAAACTATAATAGACGAAAAGAAGATAATTCTATATCACCAATTCGGGTTCCACAATAAACACGGGATAATAGAGCAAGTTCATAGAGTTATAAATCAAATCAATAAGAACCTGAGTAGTAAAAGATATTGTTCAGCAGCTTTCCTCGATATATCTCAGGCTTTCTACAAGGTGTGGCATGAAGGATTTCAAGTCAAACTAAAGAAGCTACTGCCCTATCCCCACTTTCAACTTCTAAAATCATACCTGATAGATAGGCACTTTTAAATAAAACATGGAAGTGAATATACAGAGTTGCATCCAATAAATTCAGGAGTTCCACAAGGTAGAGTGCTTGGACCGATCTGTCTAAGAGATAATAAAAAAACTATTATTAAAAATTGAGATTTTACACCAAACTTGTCAACGTCGCGAATCGTAAAGAAGGCCAAAGAATCATGGATTAAAGAACAATGTGTAGAAATTGAAAACTATGAAAGAAACTATGACACATTCAATATACATAAAAAAGTAAAAGAAATTACAGGAACCCAAAGAAGACACCAAGTAAGTTTGCTTAAGAACAAAAACGGAAATATTATTATAAATTTAACAGAGAAAATTAATAGATGGAGTGAGTACATAAGAGAATTGTTTGAGGACAACAGAAATAACATTGTCCAGGTAAATGGTGAAACGGGACCTGAAATCCTAAAATGTGAAGTAGAAATGCACTTAGAAATTCCAAAACTGGAAAGGCAAATAGACCTGATGAGGTTCCTACTGAATTGCTAAAGCTCTTGAGTGATGAATCAATAGGTATAATATTGCACTTATTTAACACAGTATACAATACTGGTATTATACCACAAGAGTGGCTGTTGTCTACATTCGTTACACTGCCAAAGAAATCTTTGGCAGTGAAAAAAATCTTTAGAAAAAAAGATGTTTCAAAAAATCATCCACAACCGAGTTTATCAAAAGTTGGAGTCAGATATTAGTAATGCACAGATGGGGTTCAGAAAACGACTAGGTATGGTATGTTTCACAGTAAATGGTTGAGTTCAATTAGATACAACTATAAACATCCTGGGTTAAGCGATAATAGTATAAAAGGCCCGGTTTCAGGTAAAATTTAAATATGTTTTCTGGTAAAATTTGTCAATCCTCATTTACTTAAATGGTCTTAACAATGGGCCAGGTACGATAAATTTATTAATATTTACGACCGCACTAATTGAACTCAACCATTTACTGTGAAACATACCATACTCGAGAAGCTCTCTTCGGTTTGAATGTTCTTACACAAAGATGTCTAGACGTTAATCAAGAAGTACATTCATGTTTTATCGATTTTGAAAAAGCGTTTGACAGAGTACGCCACGATAAGCTAAGGGGCAGTCTTGAAAGAAAAGACATAGATAATAAAGATCTGCGAATAATTCTCAATTTATATTGGAATCAGAAAGCTAACATCAAAATAGAAAATGAGACATTACAAGCAATATAAATACGTAGAGGAGTACGACAGGGATGCATTTTGTCACCACTGCTATTTAATGTATATAGTGAAAGCATCTGCCAGGAAACCCTTTTGCAAGCAAACGAAGGAATCGTAATCAATGGAGAGGTTGTAAATAATATTCGATACGCGGACGACACTGTACTAGTTGCAAAAACAATAGAAGAATTACAACGATTACTTACAAACATAAATATTGCTTGTAACAATTATGGCTATGGCATAAACATCAATATCAAAAAAACCAAGTATATGGTCTTCAGTAAAAACATGACACAACCAGGACATATTAGTAAAAACGGTATTAAAATTGAAAAAGTATCAAGTTACAAATACTTGGGAACTTTGATAAACGGAACTGGAGACCAAAACAATGAAATAAAAAGACGTATAGAAATTGCCAGGGCCACCTTCATAAATATGAGAAAATTCTTCTGCCACAGAGATATAAGCATCCCTCTACGATTAAGAATGCCAAGAGGCTACGTATTTAACACGCTATTATACGGTGTAGAGGCCTGGACTCTCAAACAGAACAACATAAAAAATATTGAAAGATTCGAGTTGTGGTGCTACCGTCGAATGCTGAAGATAAGTTGGGTTGAAAGAGTCACAAACCTTGAAATAATATGAAGGATAGGAAAAGACCCAGAAATTTTGTTAACGATAAAACGAAGAAAACTCGAATATTTGGGTCACCTGATGAGAGGACCGTATGGCCTTACTCAAACTGAAAGCCAGTCCAGTCAATATCAACATAATTCAGGTTTATGCCCCAACATCGGACTCAACAGAAGAAGATATAGAAATGTTCTACGCAGAACTTAAACAACTGCTTAGTAACGTGAAGAGACATGAAGTAAACCTCATAATGGGCGACTTTAATGCCAAGATAGGGAGAGGTAGAGACGACGATTTAATAGGCCCGTACGGCCTGGGAGAGAGAAATGACCGAGGCGAACGACTATATCAATTTTGCCAAGAGGAAGATATGAAAATATCTAATACCTGGTTCAAGCTACCACCTAGACGCTTATATACATGGAAAGCCCCAGCGGACCGCCCCGAGAGTATAGTTCGAAATCAGATCGATTACATAATGGTTAACAAAAGATTTGGATCATCAATAACTAGAACTTGTACATACCCTGGCGCCGATGTTCCATCAGACCATGTCCTTCTCTTAGCAGAAATAAAAATAAAAATCACTAATATGAGGAGACCTAAACCAGAACCCACCATAGACTATGCTAAACTTAAAGATGAGAATACCAGAAGAGAATTAAGTATGAAATTAAACAAAGAACTAACAAAGAATACAAAAGTAGAACTAGAAAGAGAAGTTAATTTGGATAACACATGGAGAGCCATAGAGGAAACAATGACGGATACAGTTAAAAAAGAATTAGGTTATAAACAAAAAATACAAAAGAAAAGTTGGATTACTGACGAAATCCTGGCAATGTTCGAAGAAAGAAGAAAACATAAAAACCAAGGGAACCGAGATAAAGATCGAGAACAACAACAACGCATAAGAAGAGAGATAAGAACGGCAAAAAATAAGTGGCTAAAGAAACAGTGTGAGGAAATGGAACAGTTACAAAAACAACATGATGACCACAGCCTACATAAGAAACTATAGGAGGTAGCTGGAATATACAGAAAAAAGAAATTTTCTAACTTAGAAAATGAACAAGGAAAAATGGCACAAGATAATAGAGAGAGGAAACTCATATGGGAAAAATACATCAAAAATCTCTTTGCAGACGAGAGGCCTGAGATAGAAGTCGTTCAGGAACAAGTGATAGATATTAACAACCTATCTGGTCCCGAGATCACAATTGAAGAAATTACTAGAGCAATAAATACCTCGAAAGACGGGAAAGCAGTTGTACCTGATAAAATTCCTGTTGAGTTACTCAGATTGTTAGATGAAGAGGGAATTACGATACTCCAAAGATTTTTCAACCAAATCTATAAAAAAGGAAAATTCCCTGTCCAATGGCTTGTATCTACCTTTATCCCTTTGACAAAAAAAGAACAACGCAACAAAGTGTCAAGAGCACCGACTGATAAGTCTGATGAGCCATTCTTTAAAAATATTCCTCAAAGTTCTTCACTACAGAATCTCCACAAAATGCGATAAGGTTATTGGTTGCTCACAATTTGGATTTCGAAAAGGCCTGGGTACCAGGGAAGCACTAGTTGCAACCCAAGTACTAGCTCAGAACTGCTACGATCAAAGGAAAGATGTAATGATGTGCTTTATAGATTATGAAAAAGCCTTCGATCGAGTACAACATCATAAACTCGTACATATACTAAAACAACTCGACATAGATCAAAAAGACATTCGTTGCATAGAGGCTCTTTACTGGAATCAAACAGCTGTCGTCAAGGTGGATAATGAAACAACGCAAGCTCAAAAAATTCTCAGAGGTGTAAGACAGGGATGCATTCTCTCCCCACTACTGTTCAATCTATATTCAGAAAGTATCTTCCAGGAAGCTCTTGAGAAATGCGAAAGCGGCATCAAAGTGAATGGTACCTGGGTCAATAATATACGATATGCGGATGATTCGGTCTTAATAGCAGACAATATAGAAGACCTCCAAAACCTTCTTAATAAAATTGGAGAGCATAGCGAGAACATGGGACTTAGCATCAACATAAAAAGACGAAGTTCCTTATAATCAGCCGTCAATTATGTCAATATCAA
Source organism: Diabrotica virgifera virgifera (assembly GCF_917563875.1). Classification (NCBI taxonomy): domain Eukaryota; kingdom Metazoa; phylum Arthropoda; class Insecta; order Coleoptera; family Chrysomelidae; genus Diabrotica; species Diabrotica virgifera. The sequence continues at coordinate 238,866,116 of NC_065447.1, forward strand.
AATGCAAGACTAGCATATAACAACCAAGATGTAGAGCGCCTAAGAAAGTTTAAGTACCTGGGAACCTGGCTATGTGAAGACTGGATGTCGGATATGGAAATTAAATGTCGGATAGAAAGAGCCAGAAGTGCATTCATGAAATTCAGAAACGTCTTTACGAACTCTGACTTTGACCTAAACCTAAGATTAAGATTCACAAAATGCTATATATGGTCGGTGCTCCTATATGGCATGGAAGGATGGACTTTAAAAATAAACACAATGAATAAGCTAGAGGCATTTGAGATGTGGATCTATCGACGAATCCTTAAAGTTCCCTGGACCGCAAGAATAACAAATGAAGAAATCCTGAGAAGAATTGGTACAGAACGACAACTGATGTGCACAATTAAACAGAGAAAAACGGCATACCTGGGACACATAATTAGAAATGAAAGATATCAGTTTCTGCAAACCTTAATTGAAGGAAAGATCGAAGGAAGAAGGGGAGTGGGCAGGAAGAAAATGTCATGGCTCCGTAATGTCAAACAATGGACAGGACTAAAAAACATAGGAGACCTAATACATACTGCAAGGGATAGAGAAAAGAAGAAGATGAGAGGACATATATATGCATTACTTCAAAATATAATGCAAGGAAAAATAGAAGGAAAACGGAATCCAGGCCGTAGAAGAATGTCATGGTTGCGGAATTTGAGAGAGTGGTTTGGCTGCACCACTAATGAACTTTTTAGGTCATTTGTTAACAAGGTCAGGATATGATTTCCAATCTCCGATAGGAGTGGCACAAGAAGAAGAAGTAATACCTTCAGAAGACCGTATAAAAAGTATTCATAAATTGGATTTAATATCTTATTACAGTCATTATCTTAAAAGACAGAGTTAAGTCCTTAAAATGCCCTCTGTGAGTCTTTTTCTGAAAGCGTCTGATTAACAGTAACTAAAAATCGATTAATATTTCAATGGCATGTCACCGGATAGGCAGAAATCTCAGAGGGATATAAATTTCTTTTTATTTTTGGAAAATTAATGAACAAATACTTCGCTTCGCGAATGAAATTATCCCTGATTCTTTTTTGTTTGTTAACCCAAGGTTACGTTTTTATCAGACATTGTATCAATTTTGTACGATTATATTAAATCTTTTAAAAGTACCAAAAAAATACGTGGGTAATAGATCATCATTAAATATTCTCGACATGACTTCCAGTAATACCAGCCGTCTCTAGTTTTAATCTTCTCAGTATTTGGAGACGGTATCTTGGCATTTATTCATGTCTCGTCTACGTAATAGATTGGTATATTTCCATCACTAGGTTGTTTTATCTTTCGTAAATAATATCGATGGTCAAATTTTGAATTAACAATAATTATATATTAATAATATTTCTTGTAAGAGAACGCGCATATAAAATAGTGCTTCTCTGCTTCCTAGACCATTTCTAAATCCAAATTGCTTATTACCCGTCCTAGTTACGCATAGAAGGAATACTCGGTTTTGTATAATACGTAAAAGTATCTTGAGTGTGTGACTCATCAAACTGATTAGTCGAAAATCGCTACATTTGGTGGGCCTGCTTTTCTTTGGTAATGTTATAAAGAGTGACTCCAACCAATCATCTGGTATTTTTCCTTCGTTGTAAATTTTGTTGAAGAAAGTAGTCAAATAGGTAATGTAAGTTTAAGTAGCTCAACAAGGATTTGATCTGATCCAGGTGCTTTATTGTTTTTGGCTTATTGTATTGCTTTTATGACTTCCGACTTCAGTATACTGGGACCTCTGTCTAAATTGGTTGTCACAGGTAGTATTTCGAGCATCTTCTCGAGAAGCATCGTCAAAAATGTCACTAATGTGCCTCTCCCATTCTTTGCACTGTTGTTCGTGATCACAAATTTTTCCGTCTGTGGTTTTAAGAACGTGAGCATTTTCTGTTTTCTAATTGCGGAGGTATATTTAAGTTTCTTGTGTAGGTTGAAACTGTCATCCTTTTTTTGGAGGTCTTCTATTTCTTTACATGAATTCTCGAACCAGGATTCTTTGGCCTGTTTAATTTTTCTTTTTATGAGTTTGTTGATTTCACGGTATTTGATAATATTTCTATTTTTGTATTTTCGTCGAACTTCCATCAGGTCTAGAATTTCTTGGTTTATCCAGTCATTTTTTGCCAACATTGTAGGTGTTTTTAAAGATTCCCTTACGTCCTCTAAAATCGAGTTTTGAATATCGTACCAACATTCGTTAATACACACACCGGCAAAATTAGCCGAACACGTTAAAAATGGGACATGTTTGATGTCTCGTATTTCATAAACCAGTGGTCCGACTTGAGTGATTCTTTTAGTATGTTACAGCCTTATTATTTAAGAATATCGTTGTAATAAAATTGTTGCTAGACAGGTAAATACCATTTTATACCGGGTGTACCAATCATACTGTGTTTTTTTCTTAAAGTTTGGAACACCCTGTGGAATATTCTAGCATATGTAAAATACTAGAATTAATACTCGATTGTAGACTTAGGCTTGCTTAACATTTTCCTTTTCGATTCATTTACTTATGTGAGATAATAAAAAAGTTATGTGCGTTAACAACTATCCTTGTTTCTCATCAATAAATCCTCATAGTAGGGGAGGAAAGTATACTAAATTTACAGTTACTCGAGCGTTATGGGGACCTATTGGATTGTGAAGAGTATGTGCTAAAATCAGAAAAAGGTTAGGTTAAGTTTTCCATAAAGTGGGGACTTTTCATTTTTTAATTTAATTTTCCATTTGAAATAATCATTTTTCTCCGATTATAGCGCTATCTATTCATAATTCGAAAAAATATGTCGAATAAATTTGCTTATTTTTACGTAAAGCATCCAAATCTGCAATAAAAATTGGGGGCTCCTATTTAAGATTTTAAATTAAATCCCCAACCCCACCTCCGTGGGGGCTCGTGACACCCCAAGGAGAGGGGTGGGGGGTAAATTAAAAATTATAAATACGAACCCTGCGATATTTTGCGAAATGAACATCAGATCGTAAAACTGCAAAATACACCTATTCAATATTTTTCAAAAATCTACCGAATGGCACCAAACGCGACCCCCCACGGAGGTGGGGTGGGGGTTACATTAAAATATTAAATAGGAGCCCCCAATTTTTATTGCAGATTTGGATCCTTGACGTAAAAATAAGCAACTTTTATTCGCAACATTTTTTCCTATTATGGAAAAATGGTGCTATAATCGGAAAAAACGATTGGTGGAAATGGAAAATTAAATTGAAAAATGGAGAGTCACACACTTTATGGAAAACTTAACTTTTTTTGGTTGTACCACCAATTCTTTACAATCCACTCCAGGTCCCAAGAACGCTCGAGTAATTCCAAATTTAGCATATTTTCTCCCCTATGAGGATTTATTGATAAAAAACATGGCTAGTTGTTAAAGCACATAACTTTTTTATTTTCCAACATAAGCAAATGAATCAAAAAGGAAAATGTTAAGAAAGCATAAAGGATCCCCCAAACCAAAGCGAAACTTTCGCAACCGCAACCTACGCGAAATCGCGGCGACTCGATAGGCACGGCGGATTATGAACGTGTTCAGACCACTTTGCGCGGAATCCGCAACGGTCGCGGCAGAACAGCGTTCCTTTCATGAAACGCTGCATGCACGGTTTTTTCCGCTACCGCTGTAGTTTCGCGTGTTTTAAAAAGGTTGTTACAGAAAAACTCATTGAAATTGTTAAACATAATATCCTATAATATATGATTTAAGGACGAAGATTATAAAAATATAACAAAAAGGATAAAGTCTGGAATAGTATAGGGTCAGAATTAGGAAAAAATGATAAGTTTTCATTATATATTATAATATTATTATTGATTTGCGTGCATAGAGATTACGCCCACTTAAAAATTCGGTCATTTTTGATGTCTTGTATTTCCTAAACCTGTTGGCCGATTTAAAAATATAATTTGTTCACATTTGTATGGCGAATAGTCGCGTCGGCTTTCGCGTCAATATGGGGAACCCTTGTCCGCTACCGCTCCGCCTGCGAATGTTCCGCTACGGAAAATTCGCGTCGCAAAACTTTCGCGTCGGTTTGGGGGATCCTTAATTCTACAATCGAGTTTTAATTTTAATATTTTATATATGCTGGAATATTCCACAGGGTGTTCCGAACTTTAAGAAAAAAACACAGTATGCTTGTTACACCCGGTATAAAATGACATTTACCTGTCTAGCAACAATATTATTCCACCGATATTCTTAAATAATAAGGCTATAACATACTAAAAGAATCACTCAAATCGGACCACTGGTTTATGAAATACGAGACATCAAACATGTCCCATTTTTAACGTGTTCGGCTAATTTTGCCGGTGTGTGTAGTTCTGTTTTCGTTTGGTATATATTATATATGATATTCTGTGCATTTTACTATTTATCTGCTGTGATATGTGTTCGCGCGTTTGTGGGTGTTTAAGGGGGTCGAGATATATCTTACTAGGCTTAGTTGGCTTTGTTAGTTTCTTTAATTTGATTTGTATTTTGGAGCAGAGTAAATTATGATTCGAGTTTATATCGGCGCCGGGTAAGTTTTTACATCTTGAATATTGTTCCGAAATCGGTGGTTTATTAAGATGTAGTCTATTTGATTCCGTACTATTCTACCTTGATGTCCATCTTGAGGGGATTTCCACGTCTAGAGACGGCTTTCTGGAAGTTGAAACCAGGTATTTGTAATGACGAAGTCATTTTCTTGACAGAATTCTATTAGACGTTCACCTCTTTGATTTCTCTCTCTCAATACAAACTTTCCAGTGATGTTTTGTGTCATCTTTTGTCCAACTTTCGCGTTAAAGTCTCCCATAATTATTGTTGTTTCGTGTTTCTTTGTTGTTTTTAGCACTTCTTCTATTTGATGGTAGAATTCTTCAATTTTCTGTTCAGCTGCATCTGTAGTGGGAGCATAAACTTGGATGATATTTATATTTACAGGTCTAGAATTCAGCTTTATTAAAATTACTCTGACTGACATTGGGATGAAGTTAGTCACATATTTACTAATATGCTGTTTCATAATTATTGCTGCTTCGTTTCGATGCATATGGTCTTGATTTCCAGAAAAATAAACGGCGTATCCGTTTGCTAAGAAATCGATGTCGATCTGCTGAATGCATATCATTACAACAATTAAAAATATTTTATGATATAAATACATAGAAAGGTAGTAAATGCTAATCAACAAAATCTGGAAAATCCGTCTGAAAGCATTGCATTATAACATAATACGCTTTACCTGTTTTAACAAAGCTCCTATGTCGATACATTTTGTTCAAAAGCGTATTGAATACATTACCGAATTTAATGTGCCTTTAATGTGGCTCACTGGAGGGATAAAATATTGAATAAAAAGTATACATAAAACGAAAAGAATACTTTTTAAACGAAGCGAAGATTTAAATATGTATGAGGGATATCTATTGAAAAATGTATTACGGAATAAGGCAGGTAATTTTATTTTTGCTTCACGGATTTATTTTACCGAAAAGATTCAAAGAGGCCTTAATATAAATTAAACATGAAAAAAATGTAATTGAAATATCCTTTATAAAAGCTATAAAATTTATTAAAATCCCCCATCAATCATAGAACGTTTTCGATATATAAAATTTCATCATCAGTGTTAGAACTGGTTGATCACATGCTGAGTTACCAAAAAAATTCCAGGTTATAAACCCTTTAAATGGTATACATTTTTTTACATTTACATTGTTACTATCTAGTTATGGAAAGCTCTAAACAGAAGTGGAAGATAAAGTAAATAGAGCAAACCAAGCCGCATGTTGCCTAAATGACACAATATGAAGAAACAAAAATATCGGAAAAGAAATGAAAGGTGAAATTTACAAAACTGTCAACAGACCAATAATGAGATACACGGCCTGGTGTTTTTAAACCAAAACAAAAAACAATAAAAGTTAACAATTAAATGTATACGGTGTAGTGTAGTGTAAACTATTCAAATTAGTGCCAAATCAGTTCTTTGTTATTTGCTAAAAATATACGTCTACCTTTTGTAATCCTCTTTCGATTGCCTCATGATCACTTCAGCTGAGGATTCAGCTGAGGATTAAACTTTAAGTAACATATTGAATTTAATCTGTTAATCCTACCGATTTCGATATAATATACTAAAAAAATCACGTACTTTCTATTTATATTCTTGATTCCTGAGAGTAATTTCGAGAAATAAATATAATTTTATGGACTCATTCATTACTTACTAAATATAATTTTATACACTCACAGACAAAAATATTGCATATTTTGAAATTAACGTGTGAAATACCATTTTGTTACTGGCTGTCCCCCAGTGTAATAGAGCATTTATTTTCCGAGTGCGATGTTTTAATGTATCATATAAATGGTATAATCGGATTTAAATTTAATATGGGCTATATAGTGGCCAATATTAAGTATTTTTAAATTGAATTTCATCATGGTAAGTATTCACTGTTCTACCAACGTGAAGACCTGCGTCGTGGTGCACCTACGAATTTGTTATTCAATATGGCTGGCAAATGGCAAAACATAATCTTGTAAAATGTTTGTAATGCACATATCAGCTGTCATTCACCCAATCACCTCCACAAGTTAGGTATCTCCTTTCCAAGAAATACCACTCCATAGCACAATGCCGCCACCACCAAAATGAATACTTTGTGTGAAGTTATATCTGGCATACCTTTCACCATATGGAAGCAAAATTTACAAAACTTCGTCTACAGAAGAGTTGGCGAACAGTATGTCAGTTGTAACCTCATACAGAGCGTTAGTTTTGGTGGTGGCGACATAGTGCTACGGAGCGGTATTGCTTTGAAAGGACATACCGAACAGGTGAAGGTGATTAGGCGAATGACAACTGATATGTACATTGAAAACATTTTAGAAGATCATGTTTTGCCATTTGAAAGCTATATTGGATATGACATATTTGTGCTAATGCACATCTTCATGTCGCTAGCATAGTGAATACTTACCTTCATGAGGTTCAATATAAAAATTTATGCTGGCTATAGGTTATTGATTATGTATTTTAGAAAGTAACTACAACGTTAACGGGATTTTATTGTTTCATATAGTCAATGGACCTCTAAATATGAAATAACCGCGGAGTGCTACCATTTAAAGGGGTGCGTTTTTGAGAAAGGGGTGAATGAGTCCCTAGGCACAGGGCGAATTAGGGTGAGTTCTACGCACTTTTGGTGCAAACACGTCTACAGAAATATTGTTTCAGATTAAATGTACTATCGAAATATCACATTTTAAAGTCAAAAATACTTTAAAAAAATATATTCAAAAGAAAAGAAAGAAAAAAACACGAAAGATTGCAATTTTGTTTTTTGCCCCATAACTTTTTTCCAAGGGGATATAGGTAAAGGCTTTGCTGTGCAGAAAAAACTTCCATCCTTCCTCTTTAAAATAGCGTTTGGTGAAACACCCTGTAATTTATAGTTTCCAAAATATGATTTTTCAAATTTCGCCACTCACAGCGATTTTGGGACATTTACCTTACTACTTCGCAAACATTGTTCAGTAACTTTTTTCTACGCATCCCTAGGTACATATATGCAATGGTCATTTACTAGAAAGAGAAGTCACTTACCTTTAAAATGGTCTATTGTATAAGGTTGTATGACTATTTTTAAGCAAGATATAGTTTTTCAAAGTTTATACTTTTAATGATTTTTGATTTAATTTACGATTATTTTTAAATGTCTCATTATAACTTTTTTTATTGTATATTTAGGTAAATATATATTGTGCAATAAAAAAGAAAGCTTATTTTCTTTACTTTAAAATGGTGTATTGTAAAAAATTCTACGAATATTTTTAAACAAGATATTCTTTTTCAAAGTGTGACATAATACACATGCAATATAGCCTAATAAAATAAAATAAAGTCAAAATGTAAATTTGTACAGGTTAAAACAAATTTTATATCAAAGTTTAGGTGGGTACAAAAGATATTTTCAAGAAAGTATCCAAACCATACAAGGGGATCATTGTTTAAATAATTAAAAAGGGGTCATTTTTGCAAAAAAAGTACTTTTTTAACTGCTGAAGTAATTCACTTATTAATGAAGGTCCGTGGGATTTTTTTCTGCAAAGTTGAAGGGTAAATCTTTCACATAAGACTTACTTATTTAAATTTGACCCCCTATTTATTTAATTAATTGTATATAAAACTTTAAAAACAAATTTGCAAAATATTATTTTTAGCGTTTTAAATAAGCACTATAAAATATTTTATTTTACAGACTAAGTTGCGCAATATTACCAGTATTAAGCAAAAAAAAATTGGTCGAAAAATATTTAATATTTTTTGAGATATTGAATTTGTTTATTAAATGTTACTATATTTTCAATTGCAAAAACGCGGTTGTTGCCAAAGAAATATTCACCTGCCTAAGATCTCATTATTTTTATTTTTGTGTATATTTTCGACAAATGTATTGATAAATTCAAATTTCAATTAAACTTCCCCCTAAAATGGCATTTGAACATTATTCAAATTTGTTTATAATTTGTTTTTTTAATAACGTCGCGTGGAATAAGTATTTTGAAATGCCGTTTCGATAATTGGGTTTATGGGAATTTTTTACTAATTAAAAAAATTTTTTTGTCGTTTGTTCTTCTTCTTTTTTTCTTGGAGTTATATTACTACGGGCTCTTTTAGGGTTAAATTTTATTAAGAGTGTCGAATCTCTGAGTTGTAGATTCCAGACCTAAAAATATTAAGATTTAACTAAAATCTCATGAATAAAATGTGGCTACTTACTGAGTTACAGGGTGTTTTATTTAAAAATTTAAAAATTATTGTTACCAAGTACTTTAAAACTATTTGAAGTATCCTTATCATACTTGGCAGAAAGTGTGACTATTATACACCCTACTAAATTGTGATTAATAAACGTTTCTAGCTAGTGCCAGAGCCGTACGACAGGGGATAGTGAATGATTGACCCTTCCCAAATTCTACGCCACTGAGTGAATTACTATTTTAGCGAAATTTTTCGATTCTCCAATACTTTATATGTAAATAACTTTATTGGTATCGATAAAGTCATCAGTATGAGAGATATTGGAAATTTAAAATGAATGAATGAAAGAATCAAAATAAATATGCCGTTTCATTTTTAATGTCCAATATCTCGAAAACTAATAACTTGATCGTTACCACTAAATAGAATATCATTTACATAGAAAGTATTGGAGAATCGAAATTTTCGCTAAAATAGTAATTCCCTCAGTGGCGTAGAATTTGGGAAGGGCCAACCATTAACTATTTCCTGTCGTACGCCTCTGGTAGTAGCTAGAAACTTTTATTTATCGCAGTTTAGTAGACTGTATAGTACCCACACTTTCTGCCAAGTATGATAAGGATACGTCAAATAGTTTGAAAGTACTTGGTAAAAATAATTTTTAAATTTTTAAATAAAACACCCTGTAACTCAGTAAGTAGCCACATTTTATTTAAGTGATTTAGTTAAATCTTAATATTTTTAGGTCTTTTTTTTTTTTTTTTTTTTTTTTTTTTTTTTTTTTTTTTTTGGGAGGTGAGAATCTTCAAAAGACCGTCTGGGAAGGTGTCCCAGGTGTGTCGGATTCGATCCGTCACGCTTCACCGTGCCGAACCGCCTACCGACTAAACTCACCTCCTCTTCCTCCAGCCGACAAGTCTGGAACCGCTCTTGGCGAGCATGTCTGACTCTTCGACCTTACTCATAACTCCCCCCGGGCACCCTCTGCGTGCACTCCGTAGATTAAGCGGCCACCCAGCCGCCCCGTCCCGCACACACCCCGCACAAAGACCGGTCGGTGAAGACGACCGTCCCGTGCAGACCATGTGCGGGTGGGGCGACCGGGGTGCCCCCAATCAAACATGAACTAGCAAAAGGATACCAGTCGACAGTTACGAGCAACTCCAAACATTCGTGCTTTCATCAATTCGCACTCACACTCATACCCATTCATTCTACAGTTAACAGGAAGCAGTCAGTGAGGTTGGGTGTAAAAATCCTCCCCCACTACCTGATACAAAACAAAAAACAGACTAAAACAAGACAAAACAGAAAGTAAACAAAACAATACAAAGGCGGTCAGCATGGGTTAGATGTAAAAGGTCCTCCCCCTGCTGACTACCGCTTACAACACGCAACACATTTGAGTAATAAAATTGATTTAAAATGATAAATATTGTATAAATAAGATTGAAGAAGTAAATAAGAAGATAAAACAAGATAAAATAAATAAATAAGTAAAACTAGTTAAAATAAGACAGACAGCGCAGGTTGGATGTAAAGGATCCTCCCCCCACTGGCTGCCATCTGCGACACAAAAATAAAAACGTTAAAAAAATAAATAAATAGACGGTCATCCCGCTTGCAGTCGCCTCTCTTTCTCCTCTTTGTGCTTCATTGTCTTCGTGACAAAAGCAATGATCAGGTCGAAGTCTCTCTTGCTATTGATAGCTTTATCAATTAGCTCGTGAGGCTCGCCTAGAGGGGATCCCAGTCCCAGCTGCAGCTCGGTACGTCCCGCCTGGTATGCAGGGCACACGAAGACGACATGCTGCGCGTCATCCACTACTCCACACTCAGGGCATAGATCGTCCATGGTTTTCCCTATACGATGAGTAAACTTCCTGAACGATCCATGTCCCGTCAAAAATTGTGTGAAATAGTAGCCGACGCGCCGATGCCGGCACTCGTACCACCTCACCACATCTGGAATCAGGGATCTCGTCCAGGCCGCCTTCTCGACTTCGGCTGCCCATTCCCTCTGCCACATCTCTAGACTTCTTTTCCTTTCTTGTGGACCTGAACCTATTGCCCCGTTGCCCCTCTGGTACATTCGGACTCTTTCTCTGGCCAGGATGTGCACCGGTACAGACCCAGCCACCACCTGTAAGGCAATGGTTGATACGGTTCTATACGCGCTGCACACCCTGATCAGAGGTTTCCTTTGTGTCCTAAGAAGCACGTCTTTATACTTTTTCATTCGAAGGACCTCGTGCCACACTGGGGCTCCGTATAAAACTATGGATAAGATGGATTGTGCCATCACTATTCTCTTCTGGGATCCAGGACCCCCTATATTTGGCATAAATTTATTTAGTATAGAGGTCCTTTCTTCTGCCTTCCGACATGCTTCTTGTACGTGTTGTCCGAATTTAAGCTTGTCGTCGAAAATAATTCCGAGGTACTTAACCGTCTTTTGGGGTCTTATTACAGAGCCTTTATATCCAAATATTATGTCATCTCTCTTTCTTGGTCCCCTCAAGATAATGGATTCTGTCTTCTCTACTGCTAACTTTAGATCATTTCTCTCTATCCAATCTGCGGTCTTCTGTATTGCTTCGTTTACTTTTTGTATTATTCCCCTATTCATGTCGTCTTCGACCAGTAATGCTAGGTCGTCCGCGTATGCAATCGCTCTCACTCCTCTCTGCCTGTTTACTTCTAGTACCCCGTTGTATAGTATATTCCAAAGTAAGGGTCCCAGGACTGACCCCTGGGGTACACCCGCGGTCATTTCTTTCTTCTTTTTCTTCGATATGCATACGGTTCTTTCAGATAGGTAGTCCTTTATTATGTTGGACACATACTCTGGAGCCCCAAATTCGACTATTCGGTCTACTATGTGACCCCAGTTTGCTGAATTAAAAGCATTTTTTATGTCCAACAGAACAAGGACCACCCATCTTTTTTTACTTGCTTTAGCCGCGTCCCTTATCCAGGTCGCGGCATCGACTGTCGATTTACCTTTTCGAAATCCATATTGTTGATTTGATAGCACTCTTTGATCTTCCAACACGCCCTCCAGCCTCTTCTTGATAAGCCCTTCGTAGAACTTACCAAGGCAGTCCAGAAGGCATATTGGCCGATAAGAGGCTGCTGAATCGGGGGGTTTCCCAGGCTTTAGGAGTAGAACTAAGTTCGCTTCCTTTAAGTCCCTGGGAAACTCTTGCTTCTGCAGTAGGTCGTTGTATATTCTTCTGATCAAACCTGGTTTCTCCGTTGCTATTATTTTTATTGCCTCTGGTGGCAGCCCGTCAGGGCCGGGAGCTTTCCCTGTCTTCATCTCCTGACCAGCTATTCTAACTTCCTCTTCCGTGAACTCCTCTACCATCGTTGGAAATATCTTAATGAAATTTTGATGATCCTTGGTAGGAAAGAGGAGCTCAGCTGATTCCATCCGCTGGTCTTCGTCGAGTCTATATGGGGCGATTATTTTCAGCGTCTTCATAGTGATCTTGTACGCATCGCCCCATATATCTTCGTCCAATGCTTTTATCAGGGTCTGCCACTTTTCTTTTTTCTCTTGTTTTATTTTTTTATTTAAAGTTTTCTTTAGATCTTTATATATTTCCTTGAGCTCGAGGCTGCCCTGGCTTCTCGTATAATTCCTTCGAGCTCTGAGGCATCTCTCCCGTAGACCTTCTATCTCATCCGTCCACCAGTAGGGGGATTTTTTATTATCTTTTCTCTTCACGGTGGCCAAATTTGCTGCACTTTGCAGTGCTCTTCTCAGTTGGCCAAGGTCAGAAATCTCTTGTTCATTAATTTTCCTGACCTCCGATAGGTACTTGGTTTTGTTAAAATAAATCTCCGTGTGTCCTATCGGCCGCCTTATTCCCCCTTTAACCTTTATTTCGTATTGTATATACCGGTGGTAGGTGAATAACTGATCGTCAAGGACATCCCAGCCGTGCACTCTCCTGGATAGCCCTTCACTCGCGAACGTAATATCAATGTGTGTTCGGCTGACCCCCCTTACGAATGTTGGTTTGTTATTGTTTAATACTTGGAGGCCAGCCTGGGCTATCCATTCATTCCATATTTCCCCCTTTCTGTCGTTTATGGGGGCACCCCACAACCTCGATTTCGCGTTAATGTCCCCGGCGATCATCACTTCTTTTTCGTTCGTGGCGGCGCTCATTATTTCATCTACAATTGCTTTGTATCTTATCATAGGGATATTTGGGGACACGTAGCATGCCAGCAGGCTGAAATCCCTCAGTTTGATGAGGATATGATTTCCTCCCCTGACAATACCACGCACCCCCAAACCCCTATTTCTAAAGAGCACCGCCACATTCTTCCCATTATCCTGGACCCAACCACCGGCTGATGTTATTTTTTTGTTCGGTTCCGGGACGATGAGCAAGTCTATTTCTAGCTTGCAGGCTTTTGCGTGGACAAGGTCGTGTGCTCGGCGTGCCCTGCCCACGTTCACCTGCAATATCCGTATACCAGGTTGATCCTTGAGGTCCACTTTGGTTCAGTTCCCAGAGGTCGTTTCTGCGTCGGACTCACGTCTTTCGAAAAAATTAAAAAGCATAAAAGCTAAAACAAATAAGTTAATTAATATAAATAAAATAAATAGATACGGTATATAGATAAAATATGTAAAAGTAAAAGAATTCAATAAATAAAAGCGGTTTAGTAAAATTGAAATAATAGAGTAAAATAGAATAAATAAAATAAATAAAATAGATAAAATAAATTTTAAAAATATAAAATAACACCTAGGTGGGCTGTATATGGGCCCACCTTCGTTTTCCAGGGAGTCTATTTTATGTTTGGTCAGTTCGTTTTAGGGGTTCCCCTCTCCTCCCCTACCGTATACAAGGGCTCGGTACGACGGACAGGCCATCCTGTCCATCCTATGCCCTTCTTCTTTGCATACCGAGCAGTACGGTTTATTACCGCAGCTTGCAACGGTATGTCCCGTTTGGAGACAATTATAGCAGCACGCCGCCCTGCTCTCTTCCTTGCATTCGTAAGTGTTGTGCCCGAACTTTAGGCACTTAAAACACCTAACTGGGTTGTGTCTCTCCATTATTGGACACACAACCCACCCTATTTTTATTGAGCCGTACCTCCTCAGCTCTTCCGCTATGGAGGGGCGTACGGCTATCGTAGCTACCTGCTCCCCATATCTGTTTGTTCGTAGAACCTTGACTTCTATCTCTCTCTCAGGAACGCCTGTATAGCTCTTTATCATTTTCTTTAGAGTTTCCTCACCAACCCCAGGGTCCAACCGCGTAATCGTGAAGAAAGTCTCTTTTCTTCTGATTGCCGTGTCCATCCCGTTCATTTTGCTGTCCAGTTCAGCCCTCAACTTCTCCGCAGCCCCTCTTCCCTTTAACTTTACAAGGAGATCTCCCCCATTCGTTCTTTTTAACTTCTCCACTTGTAGACCGATTTTTCCAATGTCGATTTTTTCTCTCATTTCGCTAAGAACTTCGTTATATTTTTTCCCCCCCATCTTTATAAGGAGGGCTTCTTCTTGTTCTGACTTCTTCTCTACCTCGAGTTCCTTCCCTCTTACTATCATCTCCCATGAGATACTTTCCCTCCGCCCCACATATTCGAGGGCTTTCCTTATGATCTCCTTGTTAAGGTCGTTACCGGCTACGACCCGTACAACCTTTGGTGTTTCATCCATCTCTTTCTTAATTTTAGTTATAGCCTTTTCTGCTAGGTCGTATATATCGCCACCACTTTCTTTTTCTATTCCAGCGACAAACGTGTACCAAATTGTTTTTTTATTTTCTTTCCTCCTAAAGTTCTCAAGGAATTTGATTTCTCCCTCGTTCACTTCCTCTAGTGTTTCTGCCAGATCCTCTCCCACGTCCTTTATTATATTTTCTACCCCTTTGTCCTTCGCATCCTTTTTTGTTACTATCAGACATGTTTTCTTCTCGACGGTTTCTCGTAACCCCCCTTGTTCCCAATTTGTCTTTATATATGCTTTCTCCTCCCATTTGCTATTACATATACTCATGAAGGTTTTTTTTCCTCCCCCCATGTTTAGAGCCCTTTTAATTTTTTCTTGCTCTTCTCTCTGTCTTTCTTGTTCCACTTTTAGCTTACAGTGATCGCATTTTACTTCTTGTTGTGTTTTTTCGGCTATACTGTCGTCTTCTTTTTTGTTGTTAGTGGATTTTATGACCCCTAACAGTTTTTTTAATTCCGTATCCATCTCCACCTTTTCCCCCTTTTTTTCGCTTAGGTTAGTAAATATCTCTATTAGTTTTATATTTAACTCTTCGAGTTTCCTGTTTATTTTTTGTTGTTTGGTTTCGTTAGGAAACTTAATACTCTCTTCCAGTCTCTCCCTCTTCAGATCATTTATTCTCTCTAGACTGTCCCCTTTCCTTTTCTTCTTATTCATGGTTTCATCATCAAGCAAGAAAGAGGCTAACACCCTCTCCTGAATATTTTGCCATCCTTTTTCTATTTTTTCCACTTCCTCTTGTGATCTTTCCTCCCCTATCTCATCGTCATCATTTTCACTGCTTTCCAGCATTTCATCCCCTACTAGTGTCGACTGTTTTGGGGCAGTCGACCTGTTCATCTTCTGTTTCTTTTTATGTGAGTTTATGAGCTCCCTCTCAAAACTGTTCATTCCTTCTTCCCATTTCAAGTCGTCAGGCGACTGTTTTTTCCTATTCTCATTTTCCATATCCGTTCCATTTTCCGTGTCTCGCCGATGGTCGTCTTCACTCACCCCCGTCTGTTCAGAATTGTGTTTATTGGTACTCATATAAATTCCCACGAGTTGGGACGTACTATACGTCTGGCGCGGCAGTGCGCCCTTACCACGCCAAGGCTTGGTTACTTCGGGAGGTCGCCAGGTATCCCGAAGGGATCGTTTGTGATGCTCTAACCCTCGCATCTCTCATATCTTTGGCACGATGCCTTCCACCGTGATAGTGGGGATTGTTTTATTGAGGTTTACTCCTTCAACTTAGGAGAAAATAATCCTATAGACCTTCATTAGTAATTGAATGACCTCAGCCTTTAAAAAAGTAACTTTTTTGCAAAAATTACCCCTTTTTAATTATTTAAACAATGATCCCCTTGTGTGATTTGGATACTTTCTTGAAAATACCTTTTGTGCCCACCTAAACTTTGATATAAAATTTGTTTCAACCTGTACGAATTTACATTTTGATTTACATGTAGTGTAATTTTATTTTACTAGACTAATAGGTCCCACTAAGTTGGAACCACATGGAAAACTTTTTTAGTATTAACTTTATGAAAAGAGATATTCTTTATAAAATGCTCTGCATAGTCCAAAACCTAAGATGCAATCATCAGATATAAAATTGTGTCAATAGTGTACGAGGTGTGTTAAAAAATATGAATTTCGCTCAAGAGTAAAGTACCTTTATATTTCACAATATCGAAAAGTGTTATTAAGATAAGTTATTTTGATTTAAAAATTATGTTATAATTTGCAATTTATATTCTTCTAATTGAAAAAAATAAAATGTTTTTAAAAATTTTCCCAAATTACGGATACCCTTGGATATCCTACGGATATCTTGTTTAAAAATAGTCCTAGAATTTTTTGCAATACACCATTTTGAAATAAAGAAAACATGCTTTTTTATTTTATAATGTATATACCTACCTATATGTACAAGAAAAGTCATAACGAGAAATTTAAAAAAAAATCATAAAAAATATCAAAAATCATTAAAAGTATAAAACCTTGAAATAGCATAACTTGCTTAAAAATAGTCATACAACCTTATACAATAGACCGTCTTAAAGGTAATTGACTTCTCTTTCTACTAAATGTACGATTGTATATACCTAGAAATACGTAGAAGAAAGTTACAGAACAATGTTTGCGAAATAATGGGAAAAATGACCCAAAAATGCTGTGAGTGGCAAACTTTGAAAAATTCTATTTTGGAAACTATAAATCGTAGAGACTTTTACTAAATGTCATTTTAAAGAGCGAGGATGGAAGTTATTTTTCGCTAAAGCATTGCCTATACCTATATCCCTGTGGAAAAAAGTTATTGGGCAGAAAACAAAATTGCTTTCTTTCGTGTTTTTTCCTTGCTTTTCTTTTGGATATGTTTTTGTAAAAAAAAAATAATTTGTACTTTAAAATGTGATATTTCTATAGTAAATTTAACCTGGAACAATTTTACTGTAGACGTCTTTGTACCAAAAGTGCATAGAACTCACCCTAATTATAATTAGAATCAATGAAAAAACTACCTATTAACTCATTCAAAAGAAAAATGAAATTACATCTTCTTGAGTCAACACATAATACCCTATAAACATTACTTTTCATGTCCTATCACCTGTATTGTTTCTTTTTTATTTTATTTCTATTATTTAAATTTAATTAACTGTAATATAACAGTTATATATTTCATTTATATATGCCAGCAGAAAATGTTCTTTAATTGTTAAAAAAGGGCCAGAGCTTTGATCAGCAGGCACAGCATTCGTGTTGTGCTATGTTGTTCTCTTGTCCTTTTACAGAGATTTTTTTTCCTATATTGTTATATTTGGTACTTGTACTTCTTTATTTTGTCTCTGTAATAAAGTGTTTATTATTATTATTATTATTATTATTAATTCACCCTGTGCCTAGGGACTAATTCACCCCTTTCTCAAAAACGCACCCATTTAAGTGGTAGCACTCCGCGGTTTTTTCAAATTTAGAGGTTCATTGACCATATGAGACAATAAAATCCCGTTAACGTTTTAGTTCCTTTTAGCTCTCTTATTTTGAACATAATCAATAGCCTACTAGTATATATCACAGATTAGATTTAAATCCGATTATAGCATTTACGTGATACTTTAAAACATCGCATTCGGAAAAGAAATCCTATTCCTATGATACAGGGGAGCTAAGGATAACAGCACAAATCCACGTGCATATTATGCAATATTTTTGTCCGTGAGTATAATATAATCGTCAGTCACGGTTAAGGTTGCGGCAGATGAAAGCCATCAGTTTTCGGATATATTTAGGAGCATCCTCCAAATTTTTTAATAAGTGGTCGTAGGATAAATGAAAAATAAAAATTATAAATATTTATAGCACTTTAACAAGGTGTAAAAAATGTATTTAATAGGGTTCAATGATCAGGAGCTATGGAACAAGTCATTGAAAATAACAGAGGTTTAAAATGTCTTAGGCCAATACTGAGTGTTTAAAAATTATAAAAATTAAAGACAACAATAATAAGGAAGAGAAGGTCAAATATATAATAACAAATATAATCGAAGACTCTACAAAACATTGTACAGTTCGCTAGTTTAAGAATCAATAAAACAAAAGAAAAAGGGAATCAGAGGTACCTTAGAATATGGAGAGATTTAAAATAGAAAGAGCTTTAAAAGAGCTAGAAAATAATAAATCTCCAGGACACAACTGTATAGTAGCGGAATTTTTGAAAACAAGAAAACAGTTACAATCCCTTAAAAAAGATAATTACTAAGAAAGCCATTTAATAGATGTCTCCATAATTACAAAATCCCATATTGGAATAAGTTCAACCAAAGGACATCGGACCATCTGCTGACAATGAGAACATTAGTAGATAAGGCAAATGAATACCAACTAACCGTATTCCTTGTCTTCGTAGACTATAAAAAGACATTTTTTGAAATGGAGCACGGACTCGATATTCAGTATCAAGATGTGGGCCATAAAAGAAGCTATTAACAATAATTGTAGAATAGATTCGAGGTAATATTATATATTTCATATGATAGGTATATGTATGTGGCGACACGTTTCAATTACTATTCTACTATTTTTTAAATGCTAATTTTAATTTTAATTTTTAAAAACTTTTTTAAAATGAAAAATAATATGGGCTATTTAAAATTCACATCTCTTTCTATACGAAACCAGATGTTGATGGCCTGTTCAGTTTATTTATGGGAAACAAAATTCCCCATTAAATAGTTACCTTATCAGACCTTATGTCGATAAATCACTTTTTAAATGCATTCGAAGGCGCTTCTTAAAACTACAGAAATGTTTTCAGCTTTTAAAACACCAGATAAAGGGCCAGCCTCTTTATGTCAATAAATTAGTCTTCAATGTAAAACCACAGACATGTGTTTTTAGTTCAGCCACAGCAGTCTGACACAAACCCTCGTTCCGCAAAGAATAACAAAACCTCTTACGAGATATAAGCACGCCTTTTAACCAAAAATAAATAAATATATTGTTGTTCGTTGTCTTACACTTATTGTAATTTCATTTAATTGTTTCCGTAAACCACCAACGGAACATGTATATGAACACGCAACTATGATAGTACTACTAGAAGAAAATATACATTCCATCCCCATTATAGAAGGGGCGCCCAACCGGGGATTTTGCGTGTTATTCGAACGCGTCAGAAAATCACATGGGGTGAAACCTTGCACCCTGTAAACGTACCCTTATCATTTATGGACTCTTAATACAGGGGCGTGAGTTGGGGGCAGTCCGAAAAAAATCTATATTTACAAAATCTCAAAAACATCGTGTTAAGACAAGGTAAGTTACATAAGTACATGAAGAACAGTGTATATTTAAAAAATCTGACGATTTCAGTAAGGAAATGGGTGAGTCAAAAACTTTCACAAAAAAAAGCAAATATTTCGCGAAATGAACATCAGATCGAAAAACCGAAAAATACGTGTTCAATATTTTTCAAAAATCTATAGAATGACACCAAACACGACCCCCACGGAGGTTGGGTAGGGGGTAACTTTAAAATCTCAAATAGGAGCCCCCCATTTTTTATTGCAGATTTTTATTCCTTGCGTAAAGATAAGACATTTATTCGAGACATTTTTTGAATTATGGATATATGGCGCTGTATTGGATATATGGATATATGGAGCGTCGAAAATTCGTTTTTGGAAAAGGAAAATTAAATTTAAAAATGGAAAATCCCCACTAAAATGGAAAACTTAACTTAACTTTTTTCGGTTTTAGGACCTAATCTTCACAACCCAATAGGTCCCCATGACGCTTTATTAACTGCAAAAACATCCAAGTCTCCCCTACTGAAGAAGGAGACAAGTAAACAAGACGACGCGACGTAATATCGTCAAAGCTTTCTATATTATACATGTGACTTTGATCAATTTAGGCCAGGGTAATAAGACAAAAATATTCCCTGTTCGTGACACTTCAGCAGCCAGGGTACTGAAGCGTTTTTTCGACAGGTAATACCTATAGGAACAAATTATAACTATTTCCTGCGTAGGATATGGTGGCCATTTTTATTTATAAACAATTAACTATCAAAAAATGGCATTTTCCCCTTTTTTTTCAAATCAACGGAAAACAGTGAAGCTTATGATATTTTTAGTACAAATATCTTCGAGATTATGGAAAAAGCTTTAAAATGACGTTTTACAAAGTTTGATATACTCATTTATTGTTAATTTAATTGCCAAAAAAGGTCGGAATTGCAAAAAAATATTTTCTTAATAACTGTTGTAAAAATTCGTGTACAGCTTTGAAATTGTTGTCAAATGAGGGTTCTTTGGTGCTTAATACGTGATAAAAATTTCAAAGCGATTCATTCAATTGTTTAAATTTTATTCAAATTGTTTATCCCAGAGAGTATTTTTTTTGCAATAACACATAATAGAGTGTTTTTTGCAGTCAGAAAAAAATGACCTTAGAACCATTCCACAGGTGTCACATTTTCAACATGGTTTAAAAAAGTGAATAAAAAATGCATTTATTAGTAATAAATAATTATGCAAAAGTATCGTCAATTTTTCTTTATAAACTTTTTGAATAACTTTTTCCAAAAAAATTAACTTTTTTACCCTGTTTTAAGTGCACAACTACCAAGTAATGTTATCTATATCATAATTGATAAAAAATTGTAATAATTATGTATAATTTCTTATATAACAAACTAAAAAGATTATATGGAGAGATTTACGATACTTTTGCATAGTTATTCATTACTCATAAATGCATTTTTTTATTCACTTTTTTTAAACCAAGTTGAAAATATAGCTCATGCTCTTTCATTTGACACCTGTGGAATGGTTCTAACGTCATTTTCTTCTGACTTACGTTATTGCAAAAAAATGCTCTCTGGGAAAAACAATTTGAATAAAATTTAAACAATTGAATGAATCGCTTTGAAATTTTTATCACATATTAAGCACCAAAATATTCAAAAGCTGTACACTAATTTTTACAACAGTTATTGCGAAAACAATTTTTTTCAGTATATCAAACTTTGTAATGCGTCATTTTAAAGCTTTTTCCATAATCTCGAAGATATTTGTACTAAAAAAACCATAAGTTTCCCTGTTTTCCATTGATTTGAAAAAGAAGTGAAAAATGCCATTTTTCACACTTAATTGTTTATAAATAAAAATGGCCGCCAGATCCTACGCAGGAAATAGTTACAATTTGCTTTTATAGGTATTACCTGTCGAAAAAACGCTTCAGTACCCTGGCTATTCAAGTGTCATGGAAAAAACCTTATTACCCTGGACTATACCTTTAAGGAACGCACTATTATCATGGACACCCTGTATACATGTGACTTTGATCAATTATATTATATTTTCCTACATAACCGATAAGAAAATTTAAAACAGTAGGCAATAAATAAAAGATGACACACATAGCACTTTGTAAGGGGATTACAATGGATTAAAAACCCACCAGTCGTCATCGACTTATCTCAAATATTTATGACATTTGCCAATCGTTTATTAGATATCGATCATTTACTATCATAAAGGTGAGCGCAGTTTATTTTGCCATGCTTGTAAATTGATTGCAATTTAATTGTTATAAAAATTGCACAATGATAAAATAAACAGATCATTAATAGTGACCATGGTAGACCTTTTAGAGTGTAATTGAATATCAAGACCATCGTTTTATTTATATGAAAGATATATATGAGATCTTAACTAGGTTATGTTAATTTATGAAAAAAACTTTATTTAGTATTGAGATATAATAGTATAAATTATTAAGGCTATGGGTACATAATTCGCAAATATTCTACGTGTATCCCTACTTTTTCTGTCTTTACACGGCAAATTACGTGTAGTAAAATTCACACTGGTATGGATATGTAAACATTACTAAAATGTCATTCTACTTGAAAATGTCATCATTAATTTAAAGAGATGGGTTTTAAATGTTCTTGGATAACTGTTATTTTTATAATTGCAAATTATTAATTCAGTTAATAAATGTGATAATTTTTTCACTAACTATGTATTCAGTGATTGTAATAATTTATTTGTACAACAAAAACTAATACTCAATCGAGAAAAGAGGAAAAGTGCTAAAGTGATTTCTTAATAATATATTGTTATGGAACGCTTACAATTTTGAACATCTTTAACAACAAAATACTTGGATCACAGAATATATTATCCTGATGTATTCTTTGCTTGGATCTTCCAAAAATAATACACAATAAATAACTTTTTATTAAGTTCACGTCTTAAATCAATTATTTATCAAATACACTATATATCAATAATATTTAATCAAAACTCAAAATATTCCCGATGCAATGTCAAATATTTAAAATTGTCACTGATTGTCAGTGTCTGACTGACAATATATGCTGACAATATTATATTCGGCTGAGTGCGTTGTAAGACAAAGATAGATTCGGAAAATATTACCACGGCATTGTGTTCATTTTTTTCGAATCCTGAAAAAACCAATAAATATTTTGGAAAAATTTAAACGCAGAACGAAAGACTAAATTATTACCGAGGGCCGAAAGTCCCTTAGAATAAATAAAAAGTTTATTTTGAATGAGATATTTAAACTTATTAAAATAAACATTATAGAAGTTCTCGGGGACTTTCGGCCCTCGCTAATAACGTAATTTTTCATTCTGCGTTTAAATTTTTGAAAAATACTTATTAGTTTTCTCAGGATTCGAAAAGAATGAATCCCCATTTGAATAGCATTGTATTAAATAGTGTGTTGTTACTGCCTTCTGGTTCTAATTAATTAAAAAGACTAAACACGTCTTACTATACATTATATTTTATTCACTGGTATCCAATATCTAAACAATAACATTAATGATTCATAGCGCCTCGCCTTACTACATACTAACTTCTAATAATTATTTGTATATCTATATCCATACTGATTGCTCAGCGTGTTTTTATACCTATCTGAACCATAACAAATATAGTTCAAGTTCACTCGTAATAAACATGTGATACAAACTATAAGCTATTGTTTTTATGTATGTTCAATACCCTAAAGGTTAATAACATCATATTTAAATTATGATTTATACAGAGGGTTCATAATATACCACATCTCCGCCGTTTTTAAAAAAGAAAGTCCTAAGAAGAGAAGAAGAATATCTGACGGTATATTCCTCTTTCCCTTTTACAAAATGTTTATGGTTACCTAATACTATTTTCAAAAATTAAATTTCCTAACTAACTGTAACATGGTACGTTTCAGAGTTTTTTTTTAATCCTAAAAATTGTTTATTATTATCACTAATTCACTTTCTGTTCCGTCTTGCTTTTTAGTCTTTTCTCCATTCACAAAACAGTGTCCACATAAAAACAGTGACTAAACCTATCGGGATTTTTAATATAGTCTTTTAGTGCCTATAAGCATCTCATATAAGCCGGGGAATACTCTAATCTACCTAAATAATTATAAAAATCTCGTATCTAACTAAAAGTCCTAAGCTAAGCTAATATTACTCGAATAAGTAAAAAAAATGTATCCTTTACTCTATTAATAATTCCTATTTCAGTCTTCTTTTGATTTATTTATATATGTCTTACTAACTTTAAAATAAAGTACCTATAATAAAAATGTAATCTCTCTAAAAATTTCTAATATTTCTCTAAACTTCTAATAACTCTTTTGTAGCTATAATAAAGATTTAATCTTTGTTGCTGAATGTCTAAAAATTTCACTTTTTGTGTACCTTTGCTTACTATCTACTAACACTATTGTAAGATATTGTCTATCCTTAATTCAAACACTTCCATTTTCCGCGAAAATTTAACCTGAATTCATTATCTACATTTAAAATAAGTTTTTTATAATTTACGTTACTTTAGAGAAAAAAAATTTACAACTTTAATTCTTAGACATAATTCAATGATTAGCTACTTATTTGATATTATTCTTAATTCTGCTTTATTTTGACATTTCTGACAAATTTTATGTTCCTTCTTTCATTTTTCCCACATATTTTAATAAAATTATTTTTTTTCTCTCTCTCTTCTTCTTGTCTGGTACTATAACTATATTTCTTCATTTTTCTCCACATAATAACACTTATACAGTGTACATAATTCATCTTTATATACATATTTCATATAACCATCATATATCATTTATCTCATGTATCATTTCATATAACATCATAATCATCACTTCATATACTAGCTCCGATACCTTCGTTTTACCTTAATAAAAGAGGTTTCACTCGGATGTCTTAGTTCTCCGCCAATATTAACCCGAATTTTCGCCCTGATCTGTACGCACCATTTAGGTGGTATAGTTAACTCAAAACACGAAATAGGTATTTTATGCGGTTCAAATTCTTCTAAAAATATCACAACCTCAATCCCTTGCTTTGAGGCCGTTGTTTATTCACGAATAATCATGAATAAAATAGGTACCCTTCAAAACACAGAGTGGGTCTCTAATAAGCGTTCAAGCTTCTATAAATCATTAGTACCTTCCTAATTTGACAAGAGCAGTGGGTTTCTTATTGTCTCTAGTTGCCTCATAATATTTAGCTTATAATATTGTTAGTTCTTCTTCTTATCTATATAGTCCTCCAGATTCTTTATCTCGACTCTTCAGGTCGGTTCGTTAAAAATATATCTCTTGCTTATAGCAATGTTTGTCTTAAAGCTCTTATATCAACGTATGTCATCACTAATCATTATTCATTAAAAAAATATCATTTATCACTCAAAAAAATATTAATTCAGGTTCATCTCATACAAAATTTAACACAAAATCGATGAAAATGTATCTATAGAATCAATAAATATCAATAATAAAAACAAAATGGCTAATAAAAATTCAATAATAGTATACATATTCGATACAAATTCAATTCAAAATTCAAAAACAGCCTATGCAAAAGTTAGATAAAAATATTCAAAATCAGTGCAAATCTCAAAATTCGATAGAATTTTTTTTGGAAAAAATTCGATATTCCATACAATATTTAAAAATAACCGTACTAAAAATCGAAATCGGATAGAGATTTTTCAAATAAATTTAATAACAATTCAAAATTCAATAAAAATTCAAGAATAGCATATATAATAAACTTCTATAAAAATATTCAATTCAAAAATCACTTCATATTTCAAAATTTATAGATATTCTTAAAAAAAATCGATACTTCATAAATTATTCAAAAATCAGCAAAGATAAATACTCAATGTTCAATAATAATATAAAACGAGGGAAGCATTTTTAATAAAGATAGACATTCTTACTTACATTTTATTTCCACTTTGTCTTTACACTGTCGCTCACTGGGTTTCCTGTCCATCTTCGCCGTCTCCGTTTCCAATTTGTTGCCGCCATCTCTGCTCCTTTCAGAAGACCTCCTCTAATCTGCAGGATCAGCCATGTATTAAATAGTGTGTTGTTACTGCCTTCTGGTTCTAATTAATTAAAAAGACTAAACACGTCTTACTATACATTATATTTTATTCACTGGTATCCAATATCTAAACAATAACATTAATGATTCATAGCGCCTCGCCTTACTACATACTAACTTCTAATAATTATTTGTATATCTATATCCATACTGATTGCTCAGCGTGCTTTTATACCTATCTGAACCATAACAAATATAGTTCAAGTTCACTCGTAATAAACATGTGATACAAACTATAAGCTATTGTTTTTATGTATGTTCAATACCCTAAAGGTTAATAACATCATATTTAAATTATGATTTATACAGAGGGTTCATAATATACCACAGCATTGCAGCCTAAAATACGTACCGATCCTCTTAATCCAGAGAAATAAGTTATTCGTAGGACTCTAACTCGACGTATCTGACAATCCTTTTTTTAGTGCGGCAGATTCGTGCAAATATTATAAGAATTGTGCATTTAATGATAGAAGCATATAATTTGGACCACATATACTATACATATTAAGGTTCAAAATTAGATACGAGGCCATCTCAGATTTTACCTTTTACAAGAATGGCGGGCATTCAAAATGGCGACGATACATATGTGACTAATAGCACGATAACTTTTGAACGAAAAGTCGGATATCCACCAAATTTGGTATATAGGTTATTTTTTTGATGTATAAGATCGAGGTCATGAACCAGAAGAATCGGTTTACCAGAAGTTGTGTTTTTCCTGATTTTTGATGTAAAAATATGTTGTTTATTTTTTCAATTCTTTCACCTTGTATATATAAATTTTAAAGCGCGTAAAAATATTTTTTAAGAAATATTTTGAACTATTTAGTTATGTTAATTATCAATTAATAAATGCATAACGTATCTTCACATGTACCTATGAACCTATGTGCGGCAGATTCGTGCAAATAGTATAAAACTTATTGTGCATTAATGGTAGAAGCATATAATTTGGACCACACATACTACACATCCAAAGGTTCAAATTTAGATATGAGGCCATCTCAGATTTTGTCCTTTACAAAAATGGCGGGCATTCAAAATAAATCTGCCGCACATAGTGCATGTGAAGATACGTTATGCATTTATTAAATGGTAATTAACGTAAGTAAAAAGTTCAAAATATTTCTTAAAAATATGTTTACGCTCTTTTTAATGCCGGTATTACCTTTTTAAAAAATTAATATATACAGGGTGAAAGAAGTGAAAAAACAGCAACATATTTTTACATAAAAAAACAGTAAAAACACGACTTATTCTTCAAGTAAACCTATTCTTCCGGTTCAAGATCTCGATCTTAGTCATCAAAAAAAAACATTGTTGCCAAATTTCGCTGAAATCGAACTTTTCGTTCAAAAGTTATCGTGCTATTAGTCACATATAAGTTTAGTCGCCATTTTGAATGCCCTCAATTTTTGTAAAAAAGCAAAATCTGAGATGGTCTTAAATCTAAATTTGAACCTTTATATATGTAGTATATGTGTTCCAAGTTATATGCTTCTACCATTAAATACACAATAATTCTTATAATATTTGCACGAATCTGCCGCGCATAGGTACATGTGAAGATACGTTATGCATTTATTAAATGGTAATTAACATTATTAAAAAATTCAAAATATTTCCTAAAAAATATTTTTACGGTCGTTTCAATGGCGGTATTAACTTTTTGAAAAATTAATATATACAGGATGAAAGAATTGAAAAAAAAGAATGTGTGTGTACTTTGTACGCACGTAAGAAGTTATACTTCTAGTATATGATTTAAACGAAATTAATATACTTTTTATTTATATTTTGTTTAAATATTAAACTAATTTATACTTACTACTTCTCAAACATTTTTATTAGAACAGTGCCAAAAATTAAAATAATAAAAGAATAAAACACACACAAACACATTAAACAAGCCACAAATGATGTCTGAACATTAATTGTCGAAATTTTTTTAACTAAATACGTATTTTCTGAAAATACAATTATATAATAAATATACTTACAATCATAAAATGTATTAAAAAAAAACAAAAAAGAAAGTTTCTATTGGGACTCGAACCAGCGCTGATAAGCGCGGTTGGTATTGGAATTCATCCGCTTTCAACGCTTAGCCACGGACACTATGTGTCATTATTTACGAAGATCGACTAACTAAACGGATTAAACTTGTGATATTTTGAAAATTGATCAAATTATTTTAATTTTGAATTGAAATGATTTAGAATTGAAAAAAATACAACAAAACATAGAGTAAGACAACAATATATTAGGTGAATATTGATAGAAATTTTGATGGTAATCAAATTATATAAATAAAAGTATTACATACTATGTATTTTGGCAGATCAAATAGGTAGGTTTATACCCATGATACATTAACAATTATTACGTAACTTTTGCTTTTAAAAACTATTTAAAAGTCACTACAATATTATAAACTTTTTTGTTTCTGTCCTCACAACAATAAAACTAATATATTATACATTTGTTTACCTTTACCTTTACCTCCAAACCACAGCTGCCATATCGGATAATTTTTGACATGTCATTTGAACATCCAATCAGAACAAAGTTATAATGCGCATGCGCCGGGCTGATAGGTTTTAACATATAGAAATTCACCCTCTATCGCCGGTAAAGAAGTATAACTTCATACACCATATTTTTACATAAAAACCAGGAAAAGCACAGCTTTTTATAAACCGATTCTTCCCGTTCAAGAACTCGATCTTATACATCAAAAAAGGAACCTATATACCAAATTTGGTTGAAATCGGACGTCTCGTTCAAAAGTTATCGTGCTATTAGTGACATATGTATAGTCGCCATTTTGAATGAACGCCATTTTTGTAAAAGGGAAAATCTGAGATGGCCTCATATTTAAATTGGAACCTTTGTATGTGTAGTATATGTGGTCTAAATTATATGCTTCTATCATTAAATGCACAATTGTTCCACATATCGGCTGCACTATTTTAAGTTTTATGAACTATAAATATTTATAACTAAAACCTCTATTAGACCAGCCCGTATCTGTTTTGAGGTGTATGTAAGAGGTGGGATTCTGATTTTTGCAAAGTTGTGTGATAACTTCAGTACCTAATCATTGATTTCAAAAACACTTCAGTTCATTGACTGATCCTGTCTCTCAAATAGGTCAGGAACATTAATAAAAAAAATTAAAATATTTTAAAATTACTACACAAACATCGTTGTTTTTTTCTACTTTCCTTGCTTATAATTTAAAAACGATTACTTTTGGAGCAAAGTCATCCTGAAATAAAATAGCGCCAATCCAATCTTCACAAGAATATATCGGTAACCATGAGTCTAACTTAATTCAGAAATTTTTGTAACCTTCGGATGACCAAGCGGGGGAAATTTTGACCCCAGCGTATGTTTTTCTTTAATAAATTCAAAGGTATTTTCAATTTTTAACTCATTATTTTCTAGATATCCTCATATTTTGAAATAAAAAAAATTCCCTATATTTTACGAATAAAAAATATATTCTGAAGTTGATGTTTAGTAAAATATCGTCTATTATGTGTAATTACAAGTAGTTTTACGCTAATGACGTCGACTTTGCAAAGTAACAAGACACTTACTCAACATACACACTACACATGACACTAATACTCATGTTGTGACTGGCTGAATGACATAAAGTCCATGCCATAAAAAAAATGTCATTTTTGACATTTTTGACCTGGGGTCAGTTTTCCCCCCTTGGTCATCCGTGTAACAAAAAAAGGTTGGTCATCGAAAGGTTAAAAGAAAAAAAATTAATTACGAACAATGGTAATCTTTGAACTATTTGCAGTTTCAGAGCTCTTTCCCGATAACAATTTTTTATCTTTAAGGTATTTATAACATACAGTGTGGCAACGTCAAATGAAATAAATTCATTATTTCATGAATGTGCGATTTTGGAACTAAATACCGAAACAGGTCGATTTTTATTTTTAAATTACGATTTTTTGGCATATAGATATATCATACTAGTGACGTCATCCATCTGGGCGTGATGACGTAATCGATGATTTTTTTAAATGAGAATATGGGTCGTGTGGTAGTTCATTATTTAAAAGTTTATGAAATTCTCTATTCTATTATATAAACATTAACATAATTGAGGCACCTAGGACACAAGGGGTGTAAGTGAAAATTTTTAGGAAATTGGGTTAAATACAAAAATGCCTCCCAAACACATAGAACACATGGTGGCTTCAAACTTTCTACAAAAAACTAACAATACCTACCATGATCAAAAATGACATGTCATTGAAAACATGCTAAGTAGTACTAGATTTTTAAATTTGTCTAGAACTTCGAACAAAGTTTTCTCAAAACTTGACACTTACACCCCTTCTATCCTAAAGGCCTCAATTATGTATACGTCAAAAAAAAATTTTTTTTGAAATAAATTAATACAAAAAGAAGAATGTGTGTAATTTATTTAATTCAAAATACATTTTGCTGCTGTCAGTAAATAGAAAAAATGTTTATTTGACGAATAAACATTGCTTTTTGCTTAAACTCAATGTTCAAGCTGCCATCCACCTGCCTTTTGGGAGTTTGAACATTTAATTCAAGCGAAAAGCTGTGTTTATTTGTCAAATAAACATTATTTCTCTTTTTTGATAGCAGTAAAATGTATTTTGATTTACATAAATTACATGTATTCTTCTTTTTGTGCCAATTAATTTAATTCGAAAAAAAAATTTGGACAACTTTTATAAATAATTATGTTAATGTTGATATTACTGAATAGGGAATTGAATAACCTTTCAAATGAGCTAGCACACGACCCCTATTCATATTTAAAAAATCATCAATTACGGCATCACGCCCAGATGGATGACGGCATTAGTATGATATATATCGTCATTTAAATATAAAAATCGACCTGTTTGGGGATTTTTTCCAAAAATCAAAATAATGAATTCCGCTCATTCACAAAATAATGAATTTATTCCATTTGGCTTTGCCACACTGTATATTATAATAAAAACGATCGGCATTGCGCGTGTAAATCCCAAAACAAACTAAAAAGAAGAAAATTAAACTTCAAAGTTCAAAATACGCTTCGATGCATTAATAAAAATGAACTTCAGATCTATGGTAGGTTTTACAAATTTCATTATAGAATTTTACGCAGAATATAAAAATGCAATAATATGTGTGTATGTGTGTTTGTGTATCGGTTATCAATAATTTGAGGTTACCCATATTCATATTAATAATAACAATAACAACCACAAACACTAAAAATTGAATGTATGTACATTATGCAAATGGTATAAAACCCAGATTATGGTAATTCCCATATACATAGGTACTTAAAAAAATAAAAAGGCAATTTGAATAAAACCATATGCATATTTATTTTCTAAGGAAACACATAAAAGATAACAAAAAACACTTTTTCCACTTAAGTAAAAAGTATCTAGATAAACTAAAAGGGGAGTCAATGTTCTTGCTTGGAAAATGGATAATAATCAGTAATTATCAGTGTACAAGTGTACAAGAGCGTAGGCGCAAATATTTTACGGCTATCGCCACATTTTCGTTCTTTGCACGGCAAATTACGTATAGTAACATTCTCGCTAGTATGGAGATTAGTTGACAATGACATTGTCATCATTAACTTAGAGATGGCTTTTGAATGTTCTTGGATAACTGTTATTTGTTTAATCGCTTAAATGATTAATTC
The DNA here is from genome assembly GCF_917563875.1 of Diabrotica virgifera virgifera. Lineage (NCBI taxonomy): Eukaryota > Metazoa > Arthropoda > Insecta > Coleoptera > Chrysomelidae > Diabrotica > Diabrotica virgifera. Next base: position 238,897,361 of record NC_065447.1, read on the forward strand.
AGTTAATTAATATGATTATTTTTTTACTATGTATTCGAGACAATACTCGAGATTAATACTCGATAAAAGAGAAAATATTATTTTTTTAATATTATATTGTTACTATGGAACTCTTAGATAAATTTTGAGAACATCTTTAACAAAATACTTGGATCACAGATTATATCCTGGTATTCCTGATGTATTCTCTGCTTGGATCTTCCATAAATAATAAACAATAAATAACTTTTTTTAATTTCAGGTCTTAAATCAAGTACATATTTATCAAATACACTATCAATATTATTTAATAAAAAACTCAAAATGTTCCTGAAGGCATGTCAAATATTTAATAGCCTTGTTTGTCACTTTCTTGTCACCATATTCTGTTCGACTGAGTGCATTGTATGAGAAAGATAACAAATGTTTCATTTGGAAAATATCACCATGGACATGATGTTCATTCTCTTCGAATCCTGAAAAAACTAATAAATATTTGTGAAAAATTTAAACGCAGAATGAAGGTCTACATTATTACCGGGGGTAGAAAGTCCGTTAAAATAAACAAATAGATTCTTTTGAATAATAGTCCTGTCGCCAGGGGGGGTACAACGGCCTCGTTAATTCAGATGGACTTACCCAAGTTTTTTTTATGTATTTTGACCCGTAGAACACGAATTTTTTGGGTAACAGTTGATCCGGATGTCGATAAGATTGTTATAGACCAAGAACTTGAGGAATCAAATAACAGCGATTTTTGGCAAAATAAAACAATATTTTGTATTTTTTGGGTCATTTTAAGCAAAAAATATTTCTATAAGTTTTTTAGTAGGATGCACAGTTTTCGAGATAAACGCGGTTGAACTTTCAAAAAATCGAAAAACTGCAATTTTTAAACCCGAATAACTTTTGATTAAAAAATAAAATAGCAATTCTGCTTAGCGCCTTTGAAAGTTCAAGTCAAATTATGTCGGTTTTGATTATTTGCATTGCTAAAAATTTATTGTGTTATTGTTAAACAAAGCTACAAACAACTAGTGCGTGAGTGATGTTTCTATGATTTCTCATTTAAAATCGAACGAGTAGGTAGAATAGGTACTAGTGCAATCAAGACTATTTCTACGTTACATGCGTTAAAACGCATGTAAAAGCACGGGAAACCCTACGTGTTTATAGCTTTGTTAAACAATAAAAAAATAAATTTTTACCAATGCAAATAATCAAAACCGATATAATTTGACTTAAACTTTCAAATGCGGTAAGCAGACTTTCTATTTTATTTTTTAATCAAAAGTTATTCGGGTTCAAAAATTGCAATTTTTCGATTTTTTTAAAGTTCAACCGCGTTTATCTCGAAAACTGTGCATCCTACGAAAAAACTTGTAGAAATATTTTTTACTTAAAATGGCCCAAAAAATACAAAATATTGTTTTGTTTTGCCAAAAATCGCTGTTATTTGATTCCTCAAGTTCTTGGTCTATAACAATCTTATCGACATCCGGATCAACTGTTACCCAAAAAATTCGTGTTCTACGGGTCAAAATACATAAAAAAAACTTGAGTAAGTCCATCTGAATTAACGAGGCCGTTGTACCCCCCCTGGCGACAGGACTATAAGATATTTGAAATTAAAAATCACACTAAATTTACTCTTCTTTTTCACCCCTGTAACTTTTAAAATAATCATTATAGAAGTTTTCATTGATTCTCTACCCTCGGTAATAACGTAATCATTCATTCTACGTTTAATTTTATTAGTTTTCTTAGGATTCGAAAAAAATGAATGCATTTAAATAGCATTGGAGCCGAAATTTTACGCCTATCTTCTTAATCTAGTAGAATTATCCTAGATCTACTGAAAATTTGTAATAATTCGTAACAAAGAATGAAAAAAAATCGATTGATTTATAGATTATCAATTCATCATCATTATTTACAAATGTAAATGAGAATTTATTTCGTCTACTTTTGATGAATTGAGGATATTGTTAAAACATGATTGATCACAAAATCATTAAAGAGAAGATTATAATTGTCTATAATATCTTTTTTATTTAAAGAATAAAGCCGCATCACTCGAAGTATATTAGCGACATTCCTGTGACGTTTTTAACAATAGTGTAGTCACTGAAGGTTTTCACCTACGATTTCGTTGAACCTCCATCGATTTTCATAAAAATTGGTGAGCAGTTAGAGGATACCTAAAGAAACAAAGGTGATATTATGCCAACTTGCGCTTTTACCCTGGGTGTAGATGCCAGGGTAGATGCCATTTCACCCTCCTCGAGGGTGAAAATTATTTTATTAAAAATAATACCATAAATCGATAGAGGGACAAATTATAAGCAAAATTTGTTATACTGACTCACTTTCCGTGTCCGGAACAAAGTTATTAATATAAATTAACAATTTTTGAGTTATTAAAGACCAAATATTTTATTATTTCGTAAATAAATGCATGTTTTAAAGCGGTTTTTCACGTATAACTCAAAAACTATATATATTATTACTGAAATTGAAGATAAAATATTGACTTAAGAACTAAACTAATGTTATTAATAAGTTTTATGGGAAAAAAGCCACAATTTTACTAAATAAATGATTTTATTAACGTTTCGACGCTCAAATCGGGTGTCGTTCAAAATTCAAAAAATATTCATGATTAATATTTTTTAATCGACACGTTAAATTTAGCGTTTTGTAAACAAAATTAATTTCCATCAATACCAAATAAAGTGTAGCGAAGTAAATACGCAAATAATACATTAGTGGCTACAAATGATATGCGTTATCTAAATAGTACTTAGACCAGTAAGTGGTCGATACATTTGCAAATAATTCAACTATTCCAACTATGTCGATTGGTGAGAGAGAGCGCGGTCCCAAATTGCAAGTTATGGTAACTTTCCGCACAATTTATAAATTAAACATGAAATCCAGTAACTATCACGGTTATGTGTATGTCATGTTGTGAATTGATAATCTCTTCAATTAGTAGTTATACAACAAACCCTCAATCAGGTGAACTGCATTATTTGGGAGGCTGTCTAGATTTCAATGCTGAACTACCATTGTTAAATTTGGACCAGCGCTTATGGGTATTATTATTAAATTATAAGTAATGCTTGTACATTATAATAAATAAATAGGTTCAAATTTAGATAATGCGCCTACCGGAAATTCAGAATTGTTATAATATGACAAAAGTGAGACAGGGCTGTGTACGTGTACTTTCACCATTACTATTTAATATACACTAGTGGCCAAAGTTTTAATATAATAGTCTCCCCAGTTTTATACCGCCGACGCGGCTTTGGCATTATAGCAGAGTAGTCTGCTATATCTAGGGTCTACGGTATACAAGGAAGGTAACAGGGCCAGTGCTACGCTTCAACCGCCTATTATTACCCCTGGTTTTACCCATGGTACTCATTTTATTCAGGCTGAGTCGACCTGGTGCTTATAGGTAGGGTTTACAATACCGGGATTCCGGGATCCCGAATACCGGGATCCCGGACGATTTTTGTCCGGTATTCGATACCGGTATTTATAATAAAAATACCGGTATTTCGGTATTAGCTTAATTTATAAAAAGTAAGTTGATGCACAATAAACTTTCTTCTAAAATATTTTTTGCTATTACAAGAAATTATTTTTGAAGATAAACAACCAATTACATTGTAAAAAATATTTATTAAACACGTTTATTACACATACAAGTCAAGTATAACGCTTTCTAAAAGCGTGAATGTCGTTAATTTAAGGCGAAGGGTTATATCAGCTTCTACAACCAAATTATTAAATATCGTTTACACAAATACATAAAATGAGTTATATAAAAATTCTTAAATATTTAAAATTAGACTACTTTATTTTATAAATAAGCCGTAAGATTTATTAATCAGAATTCTTTTTACATTTTCAGATCTATTTTTCATTTTTTTGTGTATTGTGGTGTATAAATAAATTAGGCTCACTTATTTTCTAAGTTATTAATAATAATTGAAAATATATAGCGGCCTAAATACAGAGTAATCCATATAAAATATTTGTCAGAGTAAGTTAATTTTTGTATTAATATATTTTAAAGTTAAATTAATTTACAAATAGAAAATCATAAGTAAAAGTACTATCCTCTTATATGCAAAACTCATCGTAGAATCAAATATATAGTTTTTCTATTTTCACATTTTTTGTATCTATCTATTCCTAATACTCTCTATGTTGTACCCTCGGAGATCGCTGGGAAAATTTCCACTCGAAATAACAAAATTCAGTTTGGCAACACTGTGTAAATGTTGATAGTAACATATCCTTTTTAAGATAAACACAACTGTAATTTAGTCAAACAAATTAATATATTTTTTTTGCCAACAAAAATGAGATTTTTCAACCAAATAATGTTTCAAATATGATGTGCAAAATAATTTTTAATTGGGTTCTGCTAATGGCTTGCTTTTTTTTGTCATTAAAGTAAAAAAACCTTTAAATTTTACTCATTAAATCATTATTGTCCGGTTATCGTCTTAATTATTTTAACTGTACTAATATCCGTCGAGTAATTCTGAATGATTAATAGGTTGTTAAAACATTTTATCTATAGCGGCTTCTCTAATGTCTTAAAAATATCGAATTTCATTGATAAAATGCGCATATCCCACCGATCTTCGCTTCGACCCTAATGTTATAAACAACATCTACTCTTTTCAAAACAAAATTTAATAGGTTTCATATATTATTTAATAACAAGTCGATATAACAACTGAGGATAGTACAAATATAACGTGTATATTTTTTATTCATAATACCGGTTTTAATACCGGGATCCCGGAATTTGAAATTTTAATGATTAATTATTTATATGGGAAATAAGCCACAATTAAAATGAAAAAAATAATTTTATTAACGTTTCGACGCCCAAATCGGGTGCCGTTGTCAAAATACAAAATATTACTAAATAAACAAAAATGTTGTTGCTAAGCAAAAAAATTCTTCTAATAATTTATTTAATCTGACTCATTTTATGAAATGAAAAATGCCACAAGGAAATAGCTTCAGAACAACATTGAAATTTTAAATACCAAATACCGGTATTGAGATTTTGGCTCGGTATTGTAAGCCATACTTATAGCCATTTTAAAAATGTCTAGTTGTTCTTGCCGGCGCTGGGATTTGAACCCCTGCCTACCAGCACGCGAGTCAAGCATACTACCGCCTGAGCTACGCCGGCCCCTGCCAAAGTTTTAAGGTTTACAAAATTTTTAGTTTTGTTAGCAGCATTCATCTCGATGAACTAGTTGAATTTGATTCGTAAAAGCCTTAGGAAACTTTGTGAGCTAAAGTGACGATGACGAAATGAAAATTGCATTATTGAACGAGGAAAACGCATTTTCCAAAATGCATTTCGAAGTGTTGAAAAATTATCGGAAATCATTGACATAAAGGAGTTCAATATTCTGGTGTCACCGAGGTACCGATGGCACCTGGTGTCTCGGAGACCATCGTCGTCATGATATTCGTGTTCAGAGAACCCAAAAACCTCTGAGTAGTAATATTGAACTCATTTTTATCAATTATTTTCGAATTACAAATTTATCATTCTTCAACACTTCGAAATGCATTTCGGAAAATTCATTTTCCTTATTCAATAATGCAATTTTCATTTTGTTGTCATCACTTGTGTTCACAAAGTTTCCTAAGGCTTTTACGAATCGAATGCAACAAGTTTCATCGAGATGAATGCTGCTAACAAAACTAAAATTTTTATAAAGTTTTCAGAATTTTGGCCAATAGTGTAGAAGAGTTATTTACAAAAGCTCTTGAAAACTGTACAAATGGGATCAAGATAAATGGTGAAAATATAAATAACACTCATATAAATAGTCATTATCGCTGAAATAAAGATCTGCAGTCGTTACTAAACACAATTTGTGATACTGGGGATCAGCTTGGTTTAACAATAAACATAAAGAAAACAAAAATCATGGTTATCAGTAAGAGGTGTAAAGTCATAAAAAGGATCCAGAAAGAAATTTCTGAGTAACCAAAGACTCAATCTGCAAATCCGATATCGAATTGTTAAATTGTTATGTCCACTCTATTCTTCTTTATGGTGCCAAAGCTTGGGCTGTTAATGTTGACTTAAGGAGAAAGCTGGAAGCTTTTGAGATGTGGCTTTTTAGGAGAATTTTGAAAATACCATGGACCGATCATATTACGAACGAAATGGCGCTGCACAGAATGGGAATAGACAGAGAACTTTTGACCACCATTAAAAGGCAAAAAAAAATCATATTTGGGGCACATCTTCTTCTTCTTCTTATGCAATCCACTAATGGTTGTTCGCGATCACGTTTGACCATTTTTCTCTATCCCTTGCAGTATGTATTAGGTCTCCTATGTTTTTTAGTCCTGTCCATTGTTTGACATTACGGAGCCATGACATTTTCTTCCTGCCCACTCCTCTTCTTCCTTCGATCTTTCCTTCAATTAAGGTTTTGCAGAAACTGGTATCTTTCATTTCTAATTAGGTGCCCCAGGTATGCCGTTTTTCTCTGTTAAATTGTGCACATCAGTTGTCGTTCTGTACCGATTCTTCTCAGGATTTCTTCATTTGTTATTCTTGCGGTCCAGGGAACTTTAAGGATTCGTCGATAGATCCACATCTCAAATGCCTCTAGCTTATTCATTGTGTTTATTTTTAAAGTCCATCCTTCCATGTCATATAGGAGCACCGACCATATATAGCATTTTGTGAATCTTAGTCTTAGGTTTAGGTCAAAGTCAGAGTTCGTAAAGACGTTTCTGAATTTCATGAATGCACTCCTGGCTCTTTCTATCCGACATTTAATTTCCATATCCGACATCCAGTCTTCACATAGCCAGGTTCCCAGGTACTTAAACTTTCTTACGCGCTCTACATCTTGGTTGTTATATGCTAGTCTTGAATTTTGATGTTGACATAATTGACGGCTGATTATAAGGAACTTCGTCTTTTTTATGTTGATGCTAAGTCCCATGTTCTCGCTATGCTCTCCAATTTTATTAAGAAGGTTTTGGAGGTCTTCTATATTGTCTGCTATTAAGACCGAGTCATCCGCATATCGTATATTATTGACCCAGGTACCATTTACTTTGATGCCGCTTTCGCATTCCTCAAGAGCTTCCTGGAAGATACTTTCTGAATATAGATTGAACAGTAGTGGGGAGAGAATGCATCCCTGTCTTACACCTCTGAGAATTTTTTGAGCTTGCGTTGTTTCATTATCCACCTTGATGACAGCTGTTTGATTCCAGTAAGGAGCCTCTATGCAACGAATGTCTTTTTGATCTATGTCGAGTTGTTTTAATATATGTACGAGTTTATGATGTTGTACTCGATCGAAGGCTTTTTCATAATATATAAAACACATCATTACATATTTCCTTGGATCGTAGCAGTTCTGAGCTAGCACTTGGGTTGCAACTAGTGCTTCCCTTGTACCCAGGCCTTTTCGAAATCCAAATTGTGAGCAACCAATAACCTTATCGCATTTTGTGGAGATTCTGTAGTGAAGAACTTTGAGGAATACTTTTAAAGAATGGCTCATCAGACTTATCAGTCGGTGCTCTTGACACTTTGTTGCGTTGTTCTTTTTTGGCAAAGGGATAAAGGTAGATACAAGCCATTGGACAGGGAATTTTCCTTTTTTATAGATTTGGTTGAAAAATCTTTGGAGTATCGTAATTCCATTGGGGCACATAATACTTAGAAATGATAAGTAGGTACGAGTTATTGCAACTGAATGTTAAGGGAATAATCGAAGGAAAAAATGGTCCTAGTAACGACAGATGAATCGTTTATTTCAGAAATCACCTAAGGGACAAAATATCAAAAAATGTGTTTTTGGTGGTACTGTACAATTTAAAGGTAAATACATCTTTTATTGCAGAAATAATCCATCTTCCATATCAGTAATGCTATTTGGCAGCCTTGAAAATAATCCGTTTATTTCAGAAAGAACCCAAGCGCCGTCGCGCGTCGCTTAGGTTCTTTCTGCGGTGAATTTCACTCGTGGCGGTACAGGGTGTTTCACTGGAAAACGGAAATACTTGAATGGTTTATAGAGGTCACTGAGGCGGTTCTAGATAAACTACATTTATTACCCCACCGATTTTTATAACCGAGTTACACGGTGTTTTTATCGATTTTGCCCATTTCTTTCTGGATCCATAACTTTAGCACCATCTTGTATATTTTTGAAGATATTCTTCTTTAGCGACGAATCGATTGAGGGTAAAATTTGATTGATCCCCGCGCATGCGCACACCGACAGTATGGTATTAGTTGTTATACGGGCTCTGATTGGGTGTTGAAATTTTGAAATGATCTGTCAATAATTGTTCAATATGGAAGTTATCGGTAAACAAAAGTATTGTATAATATTAGTTTTTATTGATGTGTGGACAGAAATAAAATCAAATTTATAATTATAGTGACTTTTTAAATAGTTCTGAAAAGCCACAGGTACGTAATTCTAAATGTTTCAGTTGGAAATACCTAATACGTAGTTTCAATACCTATCTATTTGGAAAATGTAAACAAAATAATGTAGTTACCTATTAGTAGGCAATGCTTTAATTTACATAATCTGATTACGAACAAACTTTCTACAAATCTTCATCTCATATATCGTTTTCTTACTCTATATTTTGTTGTATTTTATTTCGACAAAAATCAAACTAATAATTTTATTAAATTCATATAAATTTATGGTGTAAACGTTTAGTTTGTGTATATTCCCACATGACGTATACGAGAGTTTGGTGCAGTTTGAAATGGCGTCAACTTTCGTACGGCGCGGTAGACGTGAAGTGGGTTCAAGCCCCAAGCAAGTTATTATTTTTTTATTTTTTTTTATAGATTTTATGATTGTAAGTATATTATTATATAATTTTTGAAGATATTCTTATTTTTTGAAAGTGGTAGATAAGAAAGTTGGTTTGATTTTTAAATAAAATAAGTACAAATAACCTTTTAAGTATATTTACTTCGTTTAAATTACCTATTATATAATAGAAGAATATCTTCTTACGTGCGTACAAAGTACACACACATTCTTTTTTTTTGATATTTGGTACACATATGTCTCATTTAAAACCCAAACGACCCAACTACTAATCACAAATAAAATCCAGGTCCGGATTAACAAAAAATATAAAGTAATTGTGGCCTTGAAACAACACCCTGTATATTGAAAATTTTTAAAATTCGTTTGCATATTTGAAAATAGCACAAAAAACTGAGTTATAGGTTCGTTTCAATTTTTTGCACAGACAATTCAATGACTTTAATTTTGAAATTATATTGAAATTTTTAAGAACGACACGGTCGCACTTGTCGTCGACTATATGCCAAAATTACCCGATTACTTAAGATTTTTCGAATTAGACCTAGCAAAGACACTCAAAAAAATTAATGCTTTGACTTAATTTCAATAATAGTTTTAAAACAATCACTCATGAACTCATTTATTGCAGAAACCACCTAAGTGCAATTTTTTCAAAAATTTATAACTTAAAAACTTTAACGACAAAAACAATTTTAAAAATAGATCATCCCAATACCATGTTTTTGATTTGGTAAAAATATTTTAAGGATACTAGACCTATACTAACTGCAAAACAGTTTTTGTTAGTTTTCCGAAAGTTGAAAAAAGCGCACTTAGGTGGTTTCTGAAATAAACGATTCAAATGTCCTGACTGAAAAACATTCGCGACTGGACCGGGTTAAACACACAGACGCTTTTCACAAAGGCAGAAGATTTTCAGAGAAGCAGAGACGAATTTGAAATGGTTATAGCCAACCTTCATTAGTGAAGTCGGCACTAGAAGAAGAAGAAGAAGAAGAAGAAGAAAACGTCTCTATTACTGTTAATATATACGTAAAGCTTAAGACTATAGATATATGATGAAATAATTCTTGTGTTGTGCAGTCAATATTCGACAGATACCCATGAAGTAATAATATTTCGCTATTAACGCACCCTGTATATTCGTCTTGATAAATTACAGTAAAGTACAGAATAGGCAATGCAAAATACATAATATTGCCTGATGAAAGTCAAGGCCGCAAAACGAAATATTTTTGTCCTAATCCAAAATAAATTACCTTCGTTAATATAATAAATAAATCGAACTTTACGCAACACAATTTACCTATCAACGCTTTAATTCACCTATTACTCATACTCGATATCCGAATCGTAGATTTCAATCGATTGTGTATTTATTTGATCGTTTTGTTTCAGATCTGCTATAAGTTGACACTTATTCTGCAAGACGGGTTCGTACGTTACACAACCGTTACTGCTGCGATGCAGCTTCCAGAAGGTCGAAACGTCGGACTTGGGATACCCTATGCTCTTTCAACTGCTGTTTGCGATCACGCGCCTGGGCAGATCCCCTAGAAAAAAAGTGTACTTCGGTTCACCGTAACTGTCAATGTAAATATTTGTGATTAAGTGAATAGAAATACTTTAAATTTTTGTGTGTTATATACTATAGACGTTGGTTTTGTTTAAAGCAGTGTATAAAGAAGTCTGTGATAATGAATAGTGCGAGAAAAAACAATTTGAAGAAGTTCTCCTTCATTGGACTTCCGAACTCATTTAAGGTTAGTAGTTTTCCGTTTTTTTATTTCTGAGTTAATTTTTCTTCATGTGTCTACAAAGTGTACCCTTTATACTAAATCCAATATACAGGGTGTTTCATTAATGATTGTCCATATAGTAACTGGAGAAACCTTAGCACAAATTACGAAGATTTAACCCAAAACACTTAAATAAAATGTGGTTCCTTACTGAGTTACAGGGTGTTTTATCTAAAAATTTAAAAACTATTTTTGCTCAGCATTTTAAAACTATTCGACTTATCCTTTTCATACTTGGCAGAAAGTGTGACTACTATACAGCCTACTAAATTGTGATAAACAAACGTTTCTAGCTACTACCAGAGGCGTACGACAGGGGATAGTAAATGGTTGACCCTTCTCAAATTCTACGCCACTGGTGGAATTACTATTTTATTGCCATTTTTAGATTCTCCAATACTTTCTACGTAAATAATATACTCCACATTGGTAACGATAAAGTCATTAGTTTTCTAGATATTTGAAGTTAAATATGAAACGGCACAGTTATTTTGATTAATTTTATGATATATGATTGATATGATTAAAATTTAAAAATTATTTGTACCCAGTACTCTAAAACTATTTGGCGTATCCTTGTAATACTTTCCACAAAGTGTAGGTACTGTACACCCTACTAAATTAAGATAAATATACGGTTCTAGCTACTACCAGAGGCGTACGACAGGGGATAGTGGCTGGTTGACCCTTCCCAAATTCTACGCCACTGACGAAATTGCTATTTTAGTGTTATTTTTGGATTTTCAATACTTTTTATGTAAATAATATACTGCTCATTCGTAACGATAAAATGATTAGTTTTCGAGATATTTGAAATTAAAAATGAAGGGACACAATACATTAATCAAAATAACCGTGTCTTTTCATTTTTAACTTCAAAGATCTCGAAAACTAATGACTTTATCGTTACGAATGAAGAGTATATTATTTTCATGGAAAGTATTGGAGAATCCAAAAATTGAACTAAAATAGCAATTGCGCCAGTGGCGTAGAATTTGGAAAGGGTCAACCATTCACTTTCCCCCGTCGTACGCCTCTGGTAATAGACAGAAACGTTTATTTAACATAATTTAGTAGTTTGTACAGTACCTATACTTGCTGCCAAGTATGAAAAGGATACGTCGGATAGTTTTAAAATGCTGAGCAAAAATAGTTTTTAAATTTTTAGATAAAATACCCTGTAACTCAGTAAGGAACCACATTTTATTTAAGCGTTTTAGGTTCAATCTTCGTATTTTGTGCTAAGGATTCTCCAGTTACTATATGTACAATTATTAATGAAACACCCTGTATTTCGCCTATTTCCATAGGCATCATCAGGTAACGCTAATAATAATAATGATAATTAGTATTATGATTAAAATGATAAGAAAATTAAAAATTTGTGTAGAAAATCTGACGTCTTTTAGATTTTCTACTATTCATTAAGGGAAAAGTAATTGGGAGGAGGCTACAGTTCATTACAAATTACGTATTACCGTTATTTTTAATTTTTGGTATTATTTTAAGTATTAAAATTAGTTTAATATATAAATAAAAATACAATTAAACTGTTAAAAATACGTGCGTACAAAGTACGCACTCTTTTTTTATATAAAAGCGGACTAAAAAGCTAAAAATTAAAGGAATAACGCAGAAAACACAAAAAATCGCCGATATAACTTAATTTTCCTATGAAATGCCAATAGTGTCAAAAAATTTCATTAATGTCAATAGTGTAAAAATTTCCTGAACAACAGTAGAGTGAACTTAGATTTCCACTGAATAGTTGAGTAAACTTGCCTGAGATTAGACCAATTACAAACAAGCATACGGTAAATTTGAATTACTTCTCCTAGTTTAAAAACAGGGTATAGTTAGTCAAATTTTTTTGGTCATTATTCTTTAACTAAGCTAAACAGTTTAAATAGTTTGTCAGCAATGAACATTATTAATCAATTAAGCCATAGCAAACCTGTCAAATTTTGGTTACATCTACTTTTGTCAAAGGATAGTAGTATTTCATTTAAATGCTTAATGTCTAATTTTTTGTTAATAAAATTATCAAATTCTACTATGAAAGCCATCTCTAAAAATATTCTTTTAGTATGGTTTTTTTTTCAACACCTAAGATTTTAAATGAACTACAGACCATCGTGTAATTATTATCGCGTACATGTTTGGCAAGAGTGCACCTTTCTGGGTTTAATATATAATTATAAAGTCACTTTTGTGGGAGGTAATTCGACCTTTCATGGATCTTGAACTTTGTCCTATATATTCTTTACTACAATCTATACAAAGAATACTATAGATTACATTTATCGTTAATTCTTTAGGATGTTTATCCTTTAATTTTGAGAAAACTTTTTTGATGGTCAGAACTGTTGTGTTTAAAATTTTTATATCTGTAACATTTTTAAATATTCTGGTTAATGCTGGAGTGATTTCTTTGATATACGACAATGAAGCAAATTTTAGGTGTCCCTAGGATGTAGTGTGGTGATTTATGTTATTGTCTGGATAATTGAATTGTAACTGGTTCAATATTATATGTGTTGTTAAAAAGGAGTTTGATTTAAGAAGTACCAATATCAGAAGCGGACGATTTTTGTCGCGGCATTAGTATGTGGGGTCTAATAGACCCCAAATTTCCAATTTTACGTTTTATGTGTTTCTTGACGTGTTGTATAAACTTGATGTGTTGTAAAACTTAAATTTATAACTATGAGATAAATTAAAAATACACAAATCAGCGAATAAAAGTAATTTATGTTGATACAATCGGTAGTAGTAAATTATAAAATAGCAAATGTTAATTATTATTCTAATAAGTATTTCATAATATACATGTTTACATGTTGTAGAAACACGGTATTTTTACACATTTTACAAAAATAGTTTGTTTTCCGGTCGTTACCAGAAGACATGAATTACATCCGCGTCATTTGCAATAAATCGGCAAATGCATTTACCTATTGTTACCACGTTCAAAATGGAAAAATATAATGTATCTTATATTATATAAAATTTAATCCCTATCTGAGGGTTCCAGAAGGTCGAAACGTCGGACTTGGGATACCCTTTGCTCTGCTACCACTGGGCAGATCTCCTAGAAAAAAAGTGTACTTCGGTTCACCGTAAATGTCAATGTAAATATTTGTGGTTAAGTGATTAGAAATACTTTAAATTTTTGTAGATGTTCGTTTTGTTTTAAACAGTGTATAAAGAAGTATTGATAATGAATAATGCGGGAGAAACCATTTTGAAGAAGTTCTCCTTCATTGGACTTTCAAACTCCCCCTAAAGGTTAGTGATTTTACGTATTGTACCTACAATATTTTTATTTCTCTGTGAGTAAACCTCTTTGTATTATAATTTGTTTTATTTATACCCCGACAACTAATGCCATTGGCATGGTATAGTTGATTTCGCAATCATATTACAGTAAAATGTGTAATGTGTGTGTGTTGAATAACTGTCTTGTTACTAAGTAAGGTCGACTTCATTGTCTTTATAAAGATAGATACGGTAATTGTATCAATACACACTGTATTCCTCTTTTGCGTTTGCCTTTTCTTAAAATAATAATAAATATTTCGTGCAACTTACATTTCTTTGCCATGTTTGTCAGAGAACACTTTTATTTAAATACGTTATTATACATTGAGTATAATGGTAGGGGAGTCCAAGAGTCCAAGCAGGGATTTTTGCAGTTACTCAGGCGCGTCAGATATCACATGGGGAGAAACCTTGTACCCTGTAAATGTACCTCTACATGAAAAAAATCTATCCTTAGAAAAACTCGAAATCGTCAGATTAAGATAAGGTAAGTTAAGTACATGCAAAACAGTGTATACAGGGTGTAACAAAAATACAGGTCATAAATTTAATCACATATTCTGGGACCAAAAATAGTTCGATTGAAGCTAACTTACCTTAGTACAAATGTGCACATAAAAAAAGTTACAGCCCTTTGAAGTTACAAAATGAAAATCGATTTTTTCCAATATATCGAAAACTATTGGAGATTTTTTATTGAAGATGAACATGTGGCATTCTTATGGTAGTAGTATCTTCAGAAAAAATTATAGTGAAATTTAGACACCATAAAATTTTTATGGGGGTTTTGTTCCTTTAAACCCCCCCAAACTTTTGTGTACGTTCCAATTTAATTATTATTGTAATACCATTAGTTAAACACAATGTTTTAAAATTTTTTTTGCCTCTTATTACTTTTTCGAAGTCAGTTTTTATCGAGATATTGTGCATATTAGTCAAATCCACCACATATTTGTACGATTATGGAGACTTAATAATAATAGGAAAATTTATTTATGATTTACATTTTTAGGTATATTTTGAACCTTATTAAAAAAGAAGCCATATCTCGATAAAAGGTGCCTTATCGAAAAAATACAAAGAACCAAAAAAGTTTTAAAAACACTGTGTTCAACTAATGGTATCGCAGTAATAGTTTAATTGGAACGACACAACCATTTGGGGGGTTTAAAGGAACAAAACCCCAATAAAATCTTTATGTAAACATAGTAGAAAAGAAGCCGCAACTCGATAAAAACTGCCTTGTCGAAAAAATACTAAGAGCCAAAAAAGTTTTAAAAATATTAAATTTAACTAATGGTATCACAATAATAATTTAATTGGAACGTACACAAAAGTTTGGGGAGGGGGGGTTTAAGGGAAACCCCATAAAATTTTTATGGGGTGCACAAATTTCACTATAATTTTTCTTTAAGGTATTCCTGCCATAAAAATGCCACATGTCAATTTTCAATAAAAAATCTCTAATAGTTTTCGATATATTCGAAAAAATCGATTTTCATTTTGAAACTTCAAAGAGCTGTAACTTTTTTCATGTGCATATTTGTACCAAGGTAAGTTAGGTTCATTCGAACTATTTTTGGTCCCAGAATAGGTGATTTAATTTATGACCTGTATTTTTGTTACACCCTGTATATCAAAAATCTGACGATTTGAGGGCGTAAAGAAAAGGGTGAGTCACAAAGTTTCTTACAAAAAAAGCGAATATTACGCGAAATGAACGTCAGATCGAAAAACTAAAAAATACGTGTTCAATATTTTTCAAAAATCTGTTGAATGATATCAAACACGACCCCCCACGGAGAGGGGTGTGGGATAAATTTAAAATTTTAAATACGAGCCCCGCAATATTTCGCGAAATGAACATCAGATCGAAAAACTTCAAAATGCACGTATTCAATATTTTTGACAAATCTATCGAATGGCACCAAACACGACCCCCCACGGAGGTGGAGTGAGGGTTACTTTAAAATCTTAAATAGGAACCCCCAATTTTTATTACAGATTTGGATTGTTTGCGTAAAAATAAGCAAATTTATTCGAGACATTTTTTCAAATTATGGATAGATAGCGCTATAATCGAAAAAAACGATTGTTGGAAATGGAAAATTAAAAATGGAAAGTCCCCCACTTAATGGAAAATTTTACTTAACTTTTTTTGGTTTTAGGACCTACTCTTCACAACCCAATAGGTCCCAATAAAATTTGGAGTAACTGCAAATTTAGCATACTTTCCTCCCCTACTATAAGTCGGGTTTAATTCAAAGTAAAATAGGTTTGACATAATCATTTATTATGAATTTATTATATCGTTTAAAATCGATTAAATTTAATAAATCAAATATTGCACAACTACTGCAAAGCATAAAACCAGATAAATTAGATGTTTATCAAAGTTTTTAGTTATTTGTCAGTCAAAAGTTAAAGCAGATTATTAAAATTGCTATGAAACTTTCAATTTTCGAACTGAATTTATTTTCGTACTGAATATTCGAACCACTCTACACACAAACACATATCTCAAAGTAAATCCCAACTCTAGGAAACATGAGATTCCCGAAGTAAGGTGTTCTCAAGCCTGAATATCAAAGAGGTCACGCCTGGTGGAGACGGTACCTCACTGACCCCCAGGCTACCTCCGACTATTACCCAATCTCAGACACGTTAAGGAGACTTAACTTGTTTTTAATTTTGAATACCCTTGGGGCATCTGGGATGCATTTCTTGATAATGCCGCTTTTGTAGGGGTGGCGTTATGCGCCTTTCTCCCTTTTATTCCTTTAGTTTTGTAAATTCTGTAGAATTGACTCTCCTCTACATTGGTGCTCGTCAAGCGAGCCAGTGACCTTGATTCTTGACCTTGGTCACTGGCTCTCCGCACTGAAGAACAGAGCTTAAGATCTGTTGGTGCAACCAGGATAAATGCCGAAAATTTTTTTCTTTTTTGGTACGGAAAATTATTTTCGCCATTTAGACTAAGTTGGTTGGCTTTCACAGACCAAGATATACATGTAATCTGACTTTTCGAGTAGGCACTTTATGTTCCCAAAAAGTTATCAGTTTTTATCAGAGTTTTATAGTGGGCTAATTTTACAATTTTTAAAATGTAACTAATACTTTAAATCCTACCACTATTTGGTTTTGGGACTATTATGTAATCCATTTGGATTTTTAATTTTTATGCCTGGTTGCGCCAACAAATCTTAAGCTCCAGCTTAGCCCTTTAAGTTTTGTGGGTCATTCTAAACAAGAAAGGTATCTTGTAAATTTTCTCAAAAATTGATAGTTTTCGAGTTATAAGCGATTTAAAATCTGAAAAATGCGAAAATACGCATTTTCGAGGCCTAAAAACTCATATTTAAATTTGTATTTTTGAGGTTGCCATATATGTACCTAAATTGAAGATTAAACATTCAGCTTCAAGATTCTGAAGAGTGATCGCGTCTAACCTTAATTCATACCGTTGTTTTTTTAATTGTTAAATATGAGTGTTTATCCGATTTTTTTGCCGGTGCGGCGAGCTCTATTTCAAAAATCTCCAATTTTCCTCCGAAAAATATTTTTTCTAGATTCTTTGGGATGTTCTAAATAAAATCTTGACATTTTTCTCAAAACTATCAAAAGTTAATAGTTTTAAAGTTATAAGCGATTTAAAATCCAAAAATGCGTTTTTTGGCATTTTTCGGCGTTATTTTTTGTATTTGTTTAAACAATTTCTGCCCAAAAATTCCGCCCGGCACCCTTCAGATTTGTTTAAACGGGACATTTTTGAATATGAATCCACAAAGAAATCGAATTAGAAATTTTTTCAGACGGGAGCGGTCTCACCACATGGACTATACGTTGCACCATACTGAGATGAAGTCTTAAGATGCGATCCACGTGGCAAGCTGAAAATAATTGATCTAACACCCAATGGTGCAACGGGCAGGCGCGGATATAGAAATTCATAGTAGGGAGAGGGGGGGCAGACTTACCTCAAATACTCAAATATTATATTTTCCGGATTTAGACATACGACTCACACTTACTCTAAGGATAAAATACACTATATAATCCCAGAATCCAAAAGGATTGATAGACAATTCACGACTATTAATCTCACTGGTCGTTGTTTACCATAAAGATTAACCTTTCTACCATCAGTGGGTAGGTACGCATGGGTTATTTGGTAAAATACAAATTTTTATATCTTTATTGTATCGCAAATTTTAAACGTGACTTTTCATGAGATAAGCTTTATACCCAGTGTAAGTTATTTGCATTTTAAAATATCATTTTTGTTATTATTTGAATTGTGAACAATATTTCCGTTGTTTATGGTTCCACCGGTACACAAACAAATGCGCCTGCAGATTATTTTTCTGAGAAGGGTGTTTTATTAGATTTTGTCGTGTAATTTAGTGTTGAACTGATGGTTTAAAGTTTAGAGTTAACAGAAAAAAATAATAAATAATAAAAAATACTTATAGGACTAAATACAATAGGGGGGTCCACGGACCCGTTGACCCTCCCCCCTGTATCCGCGCCTGGCAACGGGTATGTTTCGTAAGCTGAGTTTAAGACCCGTCTTAAGCTTAAGATCTGTTGGTGCAACCAAGCATTAATTAAATTGTACCAATGACAACAGTTTTTACTTCGATGTTTTTTACTTTTGAGTTTTTTTACTCTTTCGAGTTTTCATGGTATATTTCCGGGAACTATCCCGTTTTAATTTTCCTTTCTGTTTTTTTACATAATTTTTGCAAGATAAATCCTGCTTGGTAAACTATTAGAAAACTGTCACTGTTTTCCTTCCTTAGTCTAGATTAATTATTTTCATAATAACGAGGAAAGATGAAGAGCGAAGCAACAATTATTTTTCTTTTAATCATGTTAAATTGATTGCTGCTGCCTGACTGAAATTACCTCAAGCCATTAAGACAACAAGTCTTTCGTAACAAATTGTGGGGAGAAAAGGGAGGAAGCTACATTAATTTGTTATAAATTACCTTTATATCGACGTAATATTTCTATTTGTTACCTTTTAAAATGTTTACCAAGGGCAAACAAACACATATACATTCTATGTCAATTGCAATTACTCAGAATACATACATATGTCATTGTGGGTTATGTATTAATACAATTCAGTAAATTAGTTGATGAAGTTGATCGATTGTGTATGTTGATCGATATGTAGTTTATTTTATAAATTTTACAGGGAAACTAAATTGTCTAACAACAAAACACTCAAAATGTTTGTTTTCAATACTTTTACGTTCAGAATTTTATCTGTATTTTTTAATTTAGTAATTTCCATAGATTCTAATAAAGATAGCTTTATAAGGCCTTTATTTTGAATATGAAGAATTTGAAACTGTTCATTAGAAGAATGATTCACTGGTAAACGCACAGTTTGCTGCCGGAAATTTTTTGACTGTTTCTAGGTAATTCAGCTCTGCTGAATCCAAAAATGCCACCAGATTTGCTCCATCAGATCGTTTTCAGAAAATATGACAGACCACATTTCTAACATAACTATAGGGTAATTTAACGCAGCACTACCTACATAATATATGTAGTAATGTAGTGCTGCTACCGATCAAATAAACAAAACACGAATAAAAAGTAAGATATTTATTGTACAACAATATACTTACAAAAATCATCACATATATGTGCCAGAAAAACTTTTCATCTAATCAAACCAGCATCGCAGCACAAATCTGTTATTCGGCGTCACCCAAAAACTTCCTTTTATATGATTTTTTTTGTAAAGGCTTTAAAAGTACGGTCCCTTTGAAGACTTCAGCAGTAATTTGCCATCATGTGAGTGTCCCATCTCCCCTGATACCTCTTTCCATGGTTTTGATGTCTTGGTGGAAGCATTCCCCTTGTTCCTCAGTAAGGTCACCAAGATTTTCTGGGAAACGGTCTAAGTGGCTGTAGAGGTAATGAATTTTAATACTCATATGACAACCGTGTGTATTAATATTGTTAAGCATTTCTTCCACTATATCCCGGTAATTTTTCGATTTATTGTTTCCAAGAAAATTTTTCACAACTTTCACAAAAGAGCACCATGCATTACATTCAATTTCAGTCATCGATTCTGTAAAATGCGAATCAAATCATCAAATATTCCGGCTTTCAATTTTTCTTTACTAAGTGCAGGGAATTTGCTGGACAAGTATTCAAAACAAGGACGATTCTGGTCTA